>NW_020266430.1:0-1701 GCF_003255815.1 Theropithecus gelada | reverse complement strand
AACCCTGTCTCTACTGAAAATACACACAATTAGCCAGCCATTGTGGTGTGTGCCGGTAATCCCAGCTTCTTGGGAGGCTGAGGCAGGAGAACCATTTGAACCCGTGAGGCAGAGGTTGCAGAGAGCCGAGATTGCGCCATTGCACTCCAGCTTGGGCCACAAGACTCAAATTCTGTCTCAAAAATAATAATGATAATCATAATGTTTTCTACAAGCAAGGGGTTACTTTGTACTGCAAACTGGTGTGAAGGAATCCACCATGTATCAACTTTTGGAATGATGACACTTATTTCTAGATCTTGGAGGTGGGAATGCTTGTTGACTATCTTCTTTGTTCTTTGTTATATTGATTGATTTTTTAAAAAACTAGCATGTTTATAACAATAAAGTCATAAAAATAAGTAACTCAAATAAAGTAAAATGATCTAAAAAGGCCAGGCACGGTGGCTCACGCCTGTAATCCCAGCACTTTGGGAGGCCAAGGTGGGTGGATTACCTGAGGTCAGGAGTTCAAGACCAGCCTGGCAAACATGGCGAAACCCCATCTCTACTAAAAATACAAACATCAGCCAGGCGTGGTGGCAGGCTCCTATAATCCCAGCTACTTGGGAGGTTGAGGCAGGAGAATCGCTTGGACCCGGGACAAGGTGCTTGCAGTGAGCTGAAATCATGCCATTATACTCCAGCCTGGGTAACAACAGCTAAACTCAGTCTCAAAACAAAAAAAAACCAAAATTTAATATAATCGAGTTGAATATTTAAACTTTTTACTGATATTTCAAATTAGATTCTAATTCAATTTAAAAGAGAATCTCATAGAAGCAGATGTACTCAATTATGTTACCTCTGTGGTTTCATTTAAGCAATTTGTTTTGTGAAGGGACACAAATCCAACCAGATTTTAACAGTGTATAAACACGTATTTATTAACTTAATTACAATGACAATACTCGCAACTCCCCATTTGAATAAAGGAGAACATCTGATCTCTGTTCTGGGGCACTGTGCACAATAGGTGTGTGAAAATACCGATGCCCTCAGCTGTGTGGCAGGCTCAGTGGGACCTGGAGTGCTGGAGACCCTGGGCAATTCACCTCTAGCCACAAAAGTCTTTGTCCAATTACCCCCACTGCTATAGAAATATTATATTCAGTGGTTGTTATGATGCTAAAGAAAAGAAGAAGGGAAAATTATTAAATCTTTACATATAAGTTATGTTAGTAAATAAAGTCAACTTTCTTCTGGCTTAACTAAAAAGCTATACTATATATATTTATGCCTTCTGGAAATTTTAAATATTTTGAAGCAAAGCAACTCATTATTGGTAAGACAACCAATTAAACCTGCAGAATCGTAGAGGTTATGGGTTAGATGTATAAGAAAATTTCCACTTTGGGAGGCCGAGACGGGCGGATCACAAGGTCAGGAGATCGAGACCATCCTGGCTAACACGGCGAAACCCCGTCTCTACTAAAAACACAAAAAATTAGCCGGGCGAGGTGGCGGCGCCTGTGGTCCCAGCTACTCGGGAGGCTGAGGCAGGAGAATAGCGGGAACCCGGGAGGCGGAGCTTGCAGTGAGCTGAGATCTGGCCACTGCACTCCAGCCTCGGCGACAGAGCGAGACACCGTCGAAAAAAAAAAAAAAAAAAAAAAAGAAAATTTCATAGCAATAATCTTTTAAGACTATGTGAAGAGACTC
>NW_020266429.1:0-1701 GCF_003255815.1 Theropithecus gelada | reverse complement strand
CTCTTAATTTTTTTTGGAAAAGTTTGAGAAGAATTTGTGTTAGTTTTTAAAATAGTTGCTATAATTTGCTTGTGAAGCTGCTACATCAAGACTTTTCTTTGTTGAGAGATTTTTGATTACTGACTTAATCTCTTTGTTAGTCATAATTCTAAACAGATTTTCTATTACTTCATAATTTAATATTCACAGGTTTTGTTTTCCTAGAAATTTATTTCATTCAAGTTATCCAATTTGGATATAGTTTGTACTATACAAATTGTACAATTTTTCATAGTGCTCTGTAGAGTCAATAGCAATGCTCCACCCACACACAGTTTAATTTCTTATTTTACCAGTTTGTATCTCTGTCTTTTTTTGCGGTTCATCTAGTTAAAGGTTCATCAGTTTCGTTAATCATTTTAAAGAACCAACTTTTGGGTTCATTGATTTTTCTCTATTGTTTTTCTACTCTCTATTTTTAAGAATCTCTGCTCTATTCTTTATTTTTTTATTTTTTACTCTTTATTTTTTCTATTCTTTATTTTTTTCTTTCTTCTGCTAGCTTTAGGTTTAGTTTTTTCTTCTTTTTCTACTTTCTTACATTCTAAACATGAGTTGATGATTTGAGCTTCTTCTTGTTTTTATTTAAAGAATATAATTTATGTAAATATTTTTATTCCTTATATTTTGTTTCTAATGTTTTTCCTAAAAGATCTCTATGAATCTCATATTTTTTGCAATGTTTTTCTGCATAGTTCTACTGATGGCTTTCTAGGAAGTTTACTTGGGATAAACCACTTTCTTGTAGTACATAGAGAAGAGGTATTGGTATTTGTTGATCTTTATTAGAGAAGCTCATTGAAAAACATGATTATCTTCATTGAGGAGACCATATCTCATCTGCTCAGTGTATTGGGCATGCTTCAGCAGCTGCTGTAGGTCTCTCAAATCATGACCTCATAGTGTCTTGCCTTTAGCCACAATACTTTACTATTCCTTCAAAATTTCGATCAGTTAGGCTAGTCGGGTTTCTGGCTCATGGCCACTTGCTGGGACATCTTGCAGAAGTAAGACTCACATCAAAGAAAATGGTACTGTGGTTCTCAGTGGATGTTGCCTCCAGAGCTCAAAGAAGCCAGGTAACATAATGGAGGAGTGTGGTGAGTTAACACCCAGTGATAACTTTCATCAGTGAAAGATCAGCAATAGAAAGGTGGGTTAAATACATGCTCCCTCTTTCTTGCCTAACAGAGAATTATGAGAATCAGCAGCTTTTCCATACCACCTTACTGTAGACATCAGCGTAATGGAGCAGCCAACTGTGCTTTCTGTGGAAGCTGTGGTCAGCTTCTTGAAGTTTCATTTGGTATTTGTTTTTCTTCAATTCCCTTTTCTTCCATCTTTGTTTCTCTGAGGTTACAAATTCCCCATAAAAGTATTTGATTTTTGCCTCAGGATTTGGGGGAACTGGGCTAAGATACAATTACTGTATATAACGTAGAGAAGAAAAAACAATTATATCCAAAAAATGTATATCTTAAATTTCCATGATTCATATTTTGCCATTTCTACATTTTCACATCTCTAAACAGTAACTCTGGAAGATGCAGTTTTCCAAAATACAAACTAATTTTGTGAAGTGTCACTCTTCAAAAACATGCAAGAAAACTTAAATATAATTTTAATAGTGATATGACTTGGCTGTGTCTCCACCCAAATCTC
>NW_020266428.1:0-1702 GCF_003255815.1 Theropithecus gelada | reverse complement strand
AGTCAGTGTTTGGAAAACAGTTTACTTGAAAATAGTACTACAAAATTCTGTATATGAATGTTACTATTTTGGTCATAGCCATGCAGGTGGTAGTTGTGTTTTCAGTAGTAGCCCATTTACTTTCAAACAATTCAGTCACGGCACAAAAACAAAAACAAAACAAAACAAAAATGCATTTTTCCTAGTATTGGTAGCAGTGTAAGTCGAAGACCTATGAATGAGTAGAAAGTTATTAAACCAACCAATAATAATGTGCTTGTCATTTTTTTTACAGAAATCATATGGTACAGAGACTGCGTGAAAGCAAAGAATGTGGTCAGTATGGACAAGTTGTCAGCCACATTCCAAATCTTGATCTGAATGAGAACATTTTTACTGGATTAAAACAATGTGAATGCAGTATTTGTGGAAAAGTCTTTGTACGTCATTCCCTCCTTAACAGGCACATCCTAGCTCACTCAGTATATAAACCATATGGAGAGAAGCAATATAAATGTGAACAGTGAGGGAAACTCTTCGTTTCTGTTCCAGGTGTTAGAAGACACAGGATAATGCACAGTGGAAATCCAGCTTATAAATGTACGATATGTGGGAAAGCTTTTCATTTTCTCAATTCAGTTGAAAGACATCAGAGAACTCACACAGGAGAAAAACCCTATAAATGTAAACAATGTGGTAAAGCGTTCACTGTTTCCAGTTCTTGTCTAATACATGGACGAACTCACACTGGAGAGAAACCCTATGAATGTAAGGAATGTGGGAAAACACTCAGATTTTCTTGTTTTAAGATGCATGAAAGGACTCACACTGGAGAAAGATGTACCAAGTGTGATAAAGCCTTCAGCTGTTCCACTTCCCTTCATGACCATGGAAGCATTCATACTGGAGAGAGACCCTATGAATGTAAACACTGTGGCAAAGCCTTTAGTTGTTTGAGTTCCCTTTGTAACCATAGAAGTACTCATACTGGAGAGAAACCCTATGAATGTAAACAATGTGACCAAGCCTTCCGTCACCTCAGTTCCCTTCACCTCCACGAAAGAATTCATACTGGAGAAAAACCCTATGAATGTAAGAGATGCGGTAAAGCCTACACTCGTTCCAGTCACCTTATGCACCACTAAAGAAGTCATGATGTAGAGGTTGGGTGTAGTGACTCAGCCTATAATCCCAGCACTTTGGGAGGCCAAGGTGTGTGTATTGCTTGAGCCCAGGAGTTTATAACCAGCCTGGATTAAAACAATGTGAAACAACCTGGGCATCGTGGTGAAACCGTCTCTACAAAAAATAAAATAATGCCGGGTCCCGTGGCTCATGCCAGCTACTCGGGAGGCTGAGGCAGGAGAATGGCGTGAACCCGGGAGGCGGAGCTTGCAGTGAGCCCAGATCGCACCACTGCGCTCCAGCTTGGGCGACAGAGGCAGACTCCATCTCAAAACAAAAACAAAGAAAATAATTAGCTGGGCATGGTGGCACATTTCAGTTGTCTTAGTTCTTTTTCAAGGACATAAAAGGCCACGGGGGGTTGGGGGGAAGCCCTGTGCATGTGGATCACGAGGTCAGGAGATCGAGACCATCCTGGCCAACATGGTGAAACCTCGTCTCTACTAAAAATACAAAAATAGCTGGGTGTGGTAGCATATGCTTGTAATCCCAGCTACTCAGGAGGCTGAGGCAGGAGAATCACTTGAACCCAGGAGGC
>NW_020266427.1:0-1702 GCF_003255815.1 Theropithecus gelada | reverse complement strand
GCAACACACAAACGCAGCTCTGTAGAAGGGCCCAGGCTGGATGAAGGGTCAAACGTCAGTGCAAGGAGAAACTCTGAACAAACTCTCTCCTGCCCTGCTGCTGTCCTCTTCCACAACACACTGGTTATCTGTCAGTTTAGAACAAGGCCTAGGGAGGTGGGAGGCAGGCCTGGGAGGGTCACCTAAGCATCCAAGCTCCTCACCCACACAACCGCACCAGGCTGAGCTGAGCAGCACACACAAACACGACTAATTCTCCCCAAAAAGAAGACGGAAGGCAGCACACTGCCACGCCAGGCGCCCTGCAGGCGAGAAGATTGAGGGGAGCCAGAGGTACCTTTAATCTTGCTTGCATGGTGGAGGGAGAGGAATAATGCCACTCACTTGAGTGTTGCACAATTCTTTCTAGCACTGCGTGGCAGAAAACAAAAATTATAGAAGCTTCCTCAGATAAATGTTTCTGAAGAACTGAACATAAGTTATGTTGAGGAAACAGCATTATGAATGCCTCAAGTGCTTCTGTTTTCAATAATCCCAGAGTAATTCTATAAACCCGGGAATCAGTCTCACCCAACTCCAGGATCACGGCCCAGGTGACGTGGGCACACACTTCCTGAAGCTCCAATGCTCAACTAAAGTGGGGCGAGTGAAAATGATCCTGGGCACAATTTACACGGACACAGGAAGGTGACTGAGCCCCAAACCCCTAAAGCAGGAAGACCAGCGTCCTTCAGGGGCCTCACCTCTGTCCTTTCCCAGCCTCTGGGAACCACCACTCTGCTCTCTACTGATACAAACGCCCCTCCAAGGTACAACCAGGAAGATCATCATTCAAAACTGAGGAACGTGGCAGAACAAAGCTGTCAGGAGATTTTAATCACCAACACCACTTCTTACATGACCCAAAGATGATTAAAATCCCAGGCCCTTCAAGACTGAAAGTTATCTATACTTAAATGCATTTAATCATCATATTGGGGGGTTATTCCTTTGTTTTGCTGCAAATATATCCAACTGCTGTAAAGGGAAAAAGCAATTTGTTAACGAAGCTTCTTGGAGTGTCTCAACAGGCCTCGAGGTAGGATAAAAGGCAGGACTTCCTGGCAGAAACGCTCAGCTCTGAGGTCAGGTGGAGTTCTTGAGCATCAACCAAGGCAAAATAAGGTCGAAGACCACACCACACTTTCCTCAATCACATCTTCATTTCACCTTTCCTTCTATTTCTCACGACTGCACTGGGAGAAATTGTGCTGAAAGAAAATGGAAACACACACATACATAGGAGACCCTACAGATGCTGAGAATGGGTGCAGCCGTCACAGTCCGAATGTCTTTTCAGGGCCATCTGACCTGGCTGGGATCCAAGTATCCAAGTGCAGGATTGTATGTCAGACCCGTGAAGCCAGGATTACAGCCACTGAACGGCAGTTTTCCATCCCACGGAAACCGGCCTTGCTAGGGGCTTCCTCGGGGACCACCGACCTCAAGCCACCACCCGTCAACTACTTCAACTAACCTACATCATGGCAGAGGCCTCCCTAGGCAGACCAGCCCTGCCCAGGTCCTGCTTCATGGCAAACCCTCCAGGCAAACGCGTCCTTGGCCTCCTCCGGGAGGCTGTCCTCGGAAGGTGCCCTCATTTACTTCTGTGGCTCTGAGACATTTAACTAGAGCCCAACACATTTCTTCCTGTTCACATAGT
>NW_020266426.1:1070-1702 GCF_003255815.1 Theropithecus gelada | reverse complement strand
GAGAAACTGCTTTGTGTTCTGTTAATTCATCTCACAGGGTTACATCTCTATTTCGTGGATCACTTTGCTAGCCTTATTTCTGTGGAATCTGAGAACAGATATGTCGAATACCTATGAAGACTATAGGGCCAAAGGAAATATCCTCCGATAACAAAGATAAAGAAGCTTTCTGAGAAACTTCTTCGGGTTCTCTGAAATCATCTCACAGAGTTACAGCTTTCCCCTGAAGAAGCCTTTCGCTAAGAGAGTTCTTGTGGAATTGTCAAAGTGATATTGGAAGCCCATAGAGGGCTATGGTGAAAAAGGAAATATCCTCAGATGAAATCTGGAAAGAAGCTTTCTGAGAACCTGCTTAGTGTTCTGTAAATTCGTCTCACAGAATTACATCTGTATCTCGTGGATCTCTTTGCTAGCCTTATTTCTGTGGAATCTGAGAACAGATATTTCGGATCCCTTTGAAGTCTATAGGGCCAAAGGAAATATCCTCCGATAACAAAGGGAAAGAAGCTTTCTGAGAAACTTCTTCGGGTTCCGTGAAATCATCTCACAGAGTTACGGCTTTCAGCTCAGAAGCCTTTCGCTAAGAGAGTTCTTGTGGAATTGGCAAAGTGATATTTGGAAGCCCATAGAGG
>NW_020266426.1:0-1008 GCF_003255815.1 Theropithecus gelada | reverse complement strand
GATATTTCGGATCCCTTTGAAGACTGTAGGGCCAAAGGAAATATCCTCTGATAACAAAGAGAAAGAAGCTTTCTGAGACACTACTTTGTGTTCTGTGAAATCATCTCACAGAGTTACAGCTTTCCCTCAAGAAGCCTTTTGCTAACACAGATCTTTTCGAATTGGCAAAGTGATATTTGGAAGCCCATAGAGGGCTATGGTGAAAAAGGAAATATCCTCCGATGAAATCTGTTAAGAAGCTTTCTGAGAAACTGCTTAGTGTTCTGTGAATTCATCTCACAGAGTTACATCTGTATTTCGTGGTTCTCTTTGCTAGCCTTATTTCTGTGGAATCTGAGAACAGAGATTTCTTATCCCTTTGAAGACTATAGGGCCAAAGGAAATATCCTAAGTAAACAAAGGGAAAGAAGCTTTCTGAGAAACTTCTATGTGTTCTGTGAAATCATCTCACAGAGTTACAGCTTTCCCCTCAAGAAGCCTTTCGCTAAGACAGTTCTTGTCGAATTGGCAAAGTGATATATGGAAGCCCATAGAGGTCTATGGTGAAAAAGGAAATATCCTCCAATGAAAGCTGGAAAGAAGCTTTCTGAGAAACTGCTTTGTGTTCTGTTAATTCATCTCACAGAGTTACATCTGTATTTCGGGGATCTCTTTGCTAGCCTTATTTCTGTGGTATCTGAGAACAGATATTTCGGATCCCTTTGAAGACTACAGGGCCAAAGGAAATATCCTCCAATAACAAAGAGAACGAAGATGTCTGGGAAACTTCTTTGCGCTCTGTGAAATCATCTCACAGAGTTACAGCTTTCCCCTCAAGAAGCCTTTCGCTAAGACAGTTCCTGTCGAATAGGCAAAGTGATATTTGAAAGGCCATAGAGGGCTATGGTGAAAAAGGAAATATCCTCAGATGAAACCTGGAAAGAAGCTTTCTGAGAGACTGCTTAGTGTTCTCTTAATTCAGCTCACCGAGTTACTTCTGTATTTCGTGGATCTCTTTGCTAGCCTTAT
>NW_020266425.1:0-1702 GCF_003255815.1 Theropithecus gelada | reverse complement strand
GGATATTTCCTTTTTCACCATAGCCCTCTATGGACTTCAAAATATCACTTTCCCAATTCCACAAGAACTGTCTTAGCGAAAGACTTCTTGAGGGAAATGCTGTAACTCTGTGAGATGATTTCACAGAACACAAAGAAGTTTCTCAGAAAGCTTCTTTCTCTTTGTTATAAGGAGGATATTTCCTTTGACCCTATACTCTTCAAAGGGATCCGAAATATCTGTTCTCAGATTCCACAGAAAGAAGGCTAGCAAAGAGATCCACGAAATACAGATGTAAATCTGTGAGATGAATTAACAGAACACTAAGTAGATTCTCAGAAAGCTGCTTTCTAGATTTCATCTGAGGATATTCCCTTTTTCACCAAAGCCTTCTATGGGCTTCCAAATATCTCTTTGCCAATTCCACAAGAACTGTCTTAGCCGAAGGCTTCTTGAGAGGAAAGCTGTAATTCTGTGAGATGTTTTCACAGAACACAAAGAAGTTTCTCAGAAAACTTCTTTCTCTTTGTTATCGGAGGATATTTGCTTGGGCCCCATATTCTTCAAAGGGATCCGAAATATCTGTTCTCAATTTCCAGAGAATTAAGGCTAGGAAAGACATCCAAGAAATACAGAAGTAACTCTGTGAGATGAATTAACAGAACACTAAGCAGTTTCTGAGAAAGCTTCTTTCCAGATTTCATCTGAGGATATTTCCTTTTTCACCATAGCCCTCTATGGGCTTCCAAATATCACTTTGTCAATTCCACAAGAACTGTCTTAGAGAAAGGATTCTTAAGGGGAAATCCGTAACACTTTGAGATGATATCACGGAACACAAAGAAGTTTCTCAGAAAGCTTCTTTCTCTTTGTTACCGTAGGATTTTTCCTTTGGCCCTATGGTCTTCAAAGGGATCCGAAATATCTGTTCTCAGATTCCACAGAAATAAGGCTAGCAAAGAGATCCACGAAATACAGATGAAATTCTGTGAGATGAATTAACAGAACACTAAGCAGTTTCTCAGAAAGCTTCTTTCCAGATTTCATCTGAGGATATTTCGTTTTTCGCCATAGCCCTCTATGGGCTTCCCAATATCACTTTTCCTATTCCACAAGTACTGTCTTACCGAAAGGCTACTTGAGGCGAAAGCTGTAACACCGTGAGATGATTTCACAGAACACAAAGAAGTTTCTCAGAAAGCTTCCTTCTCTTTCTTATAAGGAGGATATTTCCTTTGGCCCTATAGTCTTCAAAGGGATACGAAATACGTGTTCTCAGATTCCACAGAAATAAGGCTAGCAAAGAGATCCATGAAATAGAGATGTAAATGTATGAGACGCGTTAACAGAACACTAAGCAGTGTCTCAGAAAGCTTCTTTCCAAATTTCATCTTAGGATATTTCCTTTTTCACCATAGCCGCCTATGGGCTTCCAAATATCAGTTTGCCAATTCCACAAGAACTGTCTTAGCGAATGGCTTCTTGAGGGGAAAGCTGTATCTCTTTGGGATGATATCACGGAACACAAAGACGTTTCTATGAAAGCTTCTTTCTCTGTGTTATCGGAGGATTTTTCCTTTTTCCCTATAGTCTTCAAACGGATCCGAAATATCTGTTCTCAGATTCCACAGAAATAAGGCTAGCAAGGAGATCCACGAAATACAGATGAAACTCTATGTGTAGAAGTCACAGATCACAGAGCAGTTTCTCAGAAAGCTTCTTT
>NW_020266424.1:0-1703 GCF_003255815.1 Theropithecus gelada | reverse complement strand
ATAACTAGTTAAAACCTATTTTTAAAATTTTGCCACAGAATATGGCAGTTGTGGTGGAGCCTGGCCAGAGACCCCCACACTCGGACGCTGCCACGTGCTGGGGCTGCAGGCTTTGACTGCATCGGCTGTCCCTCCCGGCGTGTCTGTGTTCTTGACACGGGCGCCCATTGAGGCTTGGCCTGTGGGACTCGTGCAGCCATTTGTCTCCGTGTTCCTCTGAGGTTCCGCAGACTTCACGGTCCCGTGGCAGAGCATACGGTATCTGCTTGCATCCTGATTTCCCCAAATCCCAGGACAGGCCAAGAGTTCCTTACACACAACTGCAGAGGTCCTCGTGGTGTGGATTTGCAGTGACACGGCCTTTACCCAGCTCGGCCTTCGTCTCCAGAGTTGGCTTTAGGGCGATAGAAGCTTCCCTCAGACTGGGGGACCCTGAAGCTTTGGTGCTAGGAATTCGGTGACCAGCACGGATGACATCCCGTTTCTCTGTATTTTTAGCAATAGTTGTTAACATGACCACGAGATGTACAGAGGAAGGGAAAAGGAGGTTTTATTTTCAGAGTAACACTCTGTGCTTTGGGAAATGTGGTCTTGGGGGAGCTGTAAGCACACGCCCCTCAGGAAGGGAGGAGGCAGCGGTGTTACACGTTCCGGGGTTTGTTGGCCGTGTGTGTTCATCGTGCTCAAGGAATGTCTGAACGTTTACAGGGAAAGTGGGGTTTGTTCATCCGGTTCGTGCAATGTCTGAACACTTACAGGGAAAGTCTACCACACATGCAGTGAGTTAACCTGTAACATCCATGTTCGCCTTGGGGCAAGTGTAACATTTGAAATGAGGTGGACTGGGCGTGTCATGTACAAAGGTGAGCTGTTGGGCGCAGACGTTTATGCGCAGCCTCAGTCACAGCCAGGACTGGCTCAAGGTCTGCAGCTTGTGGCGGGAAAGGACACTCACGAGGTCATTCTGTCCAGTCGGGGCTGTCTGGTCGGCTGGCGTCTGGAGTCCACCCAGGTCCCGTGGGCAGCGTTCCTCTAAACCAGGCTTCTGATTGTGGAGGAGACTTCATGCTGGTTAACACACTGTACAGGAGTAATGTTGTGGGGCTTTGGGGTCCACCTTCCCTATGATGCCGGTTACATTTCTCTCCGGACCTCATCGTAGCCACAGAGTGCGCACCTCGTCTGACAGCAGGGGGTGCCATGTTGACATAGTAATTTATTGTATTAACCTTTTTATTACTGTTTTAATAACCTTTTTTTTTTCTTTTTAAAGAGATAGGGTATTGCTGTGTTACTCAAGGCAGTCTTGAACTCCTGGCCTCAAGCAATCCTCCCACCTCGGCCTCCTAAAGTGCCGGGCTTATAGACGTGAGTCAGTGCGCCCAGCCTGCAGCCATGCTTTTAAAACTCAACAGTTTAAAAATCCTACTCCTTTAACCCCCTCAAGCAGGCTGGTTGGCCTTGTGCAAACTGGGGTGTCACGATCTCGGCCCCCCTTTTATTTTTCCCTTTGGCCTCAAATTCTGATGAGAACAGCAGTTACAAAATGGGCATTAGGTGATTCTTCCGTTACTAAAGCCAGAATTCTCACCAGTTAGAGATGTTTGTCCCCAGGATCCCAGAAAGCTGTTTTGAATCAAGCCCGTAGCAAATAAATAAGGAACTAAACTCTTGGTCCTCTGCTTAGTACCAGGGGAATGGGT
>NW_020266423.1:0-1703 GCF_003255815.1 Theropithecus gelada | reverse complement strand
TACAACCACGTGATGAGTTGCAGAAATGAGGACTGTAATTGTCATCAGTATTTCCTTCTTCTTTTGTTAAAAACATGTTTGTGCATGTATACCCTTGTATTCAGAAAATTCCTTCATTTTATTTCTTTTTTCCTTTATCATGTGACATAAAATTTATTGACTTCATATCAGCATTTAAGTGTTCTTAACTTTATGTAATAGCATTTGGATTGGGGATTGGTACATTTCTGGTTGTACAAAAGATAGTTGTATTACATTAGGTGTAATTATGACCTTATTATTGTCTTTGTTTGAAGATTATGTATGATCTCAGGAGATTCATGTGGGTTCAAGTTGACAAGGGGTGGACTTGTGACGGTTACTACTGAGTGTCAACTTGATTGGACTGAAGCATGCAAAGGATTGATCCTGGGTGTGTCTGTGAGGCTGTTGCCAAAGGAGATTAACGTTTGAGCCAGTGGGCTGGGAAAGGCAGACCTACCCTTAATCTAAGTGGGTACCATCTAATCAGCTGCCAGTGTGGCCAGGATATAAAGCAGGCAGAAAACGTGAAAAGACTAGACTGGCTTAGCCTCCCAGCCGACATCTTTCTCCTGTGCTGGATGCTTCCTGCCCTCAAACATTGGACTTCAAGTTCTTCAGCTTTGGGAATTGGACTGGCTTCCTTGCTCCTCAGCTTGCAGGTGTCCTACTGTGGGACCTTGTAACTGTGTGAGTTTAATACTCCTTAATAAACTCTAATATATATATATATATAATATATATAATATATATTATGTATTAAATATATCTTATATATTATGTATTATATATAATGTAGTATATATAATATATATTATGTATTATATATAAATATTAGGGTTCTCTAGAGGGACAGAACTATGTCTCTATCTATCTATCTATCTATCTATCTATCTATCTATCTATCTATCATCTATCTATCTGTAGTTTTCATAGTCTGTGGCGTAGACTAGGTGAAATGAACTGTACAACCTCCTGAAGGGTAACACCCAGACTCTCACCTGAACTCCCTGAAATCTTGTGCCTTGGGGATTGGAGAAACCTTCAAACCAAAGCCAGTGTTAAGTTAGCTCAGTCTTTGACTGAGCATGCAATCTTCCTATACTTGGCTTCCAGGGATGGGTGAGGGAGAATTCCTGCCTGGAACAAGGTCACATTACAAAGAAGCTTCACAATGCTCATGAGACATTTCGGACCTTCCATCAGAAGCGTTCAGGATGGCAGGAGACTGGACATGATGGGCAAACATGGGGATAGGAGGAAGGAAACAGAGAATGGAAGGAGGTGACAGCTGACAAGGCCTTGTGTTCTCAGATGCTGAGCATGAAATGAAGCATTTATGATTGAAAGAAACAGAACAGATGTATGATACAATATTAAATATACAAGAGTAAATTACAGCAGGTGGCTTCACAGCAGCTTAGACACAGCAGAAGAGAAGAGGATGGAATTGGAAGATCAATGCCCAGGACGGATGCAGAGTTGCAGACTCTGGGAGTGGACCCACCCCAGAAACAGAGGAGGAGGGGATTGGAGGAAGAAGGAATGTTTGAAAGTACTCCATAGAGAACCAGGATAGCCCCTTGGGCCAAGCAGCCCATGACCCTTGCAGCCTCAGAGGTCCAGACTCCAGCGTGGCCTCACATGCTGGTTGGTCTTGTCCCTGCCAGGCCAGAACCCTC
>NW_020266422.1:0-1703 GCF_003255815.1 Theropithecus gelada | reverse complement strand
AAAAAAGGTTTGTTTACACAAAACAACATTTTGTGTTCATATTTACAATCACTATCATTTTTGGTATGGGCATATGTAGATATAAGCATTAATGAATTTCCTACTTTTTATCCAGTTACGGTTGTAAAACCTATTAGTGATGAAACTTCAGCCAAGACCGAAGTTTATCTCGTAAAAACCAAGACCAGGCTGGGCGCGGTGGCTCACGTCTGTAAACCTAGCACTTTGGGAGGCTGAGGCGAGTGGATCACTTGAGGTCATGAGTTGGAGACCAGCCTGGTCAACATGGTGAAACCCTGTCTCTACTAAAAATAAAAAAATTAGCTGAACATGGTGGCATACACCTGTAATCCCAACTACTCGGGAGGCTGAGGCATGAGAATCACTTGAACCTGGGAGGCGGAGTTTGTAGTGAGCTGAGATCACGCCATTGCACTCCACCCTGGGCAACACAGCAAGACTGTGTCTCAAAAAACAAAAAAAGTAAAAACAAAACTGGAGGTTGTCAGTCTAGGGTGGCATTAGGGACTTTCATTTCCTTCCAGAGGACATTCTGCTAACCACAGGGTAGAAGCCTAATCCTCAAGGTTCAAGGTGACAAGAATAGCTCCAACCATCATATGCTTATTACAGGAAACAGGTCAAAGGATGGAACGACTAAGAAATGACAGTAAAGATATGTGTCAGTCCATCTGCGTTGCTATAAAGGAATACCTGAGGCTGGGCTCTTTACAGAAGAGAGGTTTAATTGGCTCACAGTTCTGCAGGCTGTACAAACAAGGCACCAGCGTCTGCTCCTGGGGAGGCCTCAGGAAGCTTCCAATCATGGCAGAAGGTGAAAGGGAAGCAGGTATGTCACATGGCGAGAGAAAGAGCAAGAGAGGGAGGAGGATGGACCAGGCCCTTTAAACAACCAGATCTCCCATAAACTCAGAGAAAGAACTCAGTCATTGCCATTGGGATGGCACCAAGCCATTGTGAGAGGGATCTGCCCACATCACCAAAACGCCTCCCACAAGGCCCCACCTCCAACATCAGGGATCACATTTCAACATGAGATTTGGAGGGGACCAACATCCAAACCATATCAAGACAGAGGTTATAGAAGGGAGTTTCCAAAAATACCACCCAACACTTTTATTACCTCCCATTGGCCAGAACCTGGTCACATGACCACAACTCACTGCAAGGAAGCCTGGGAAAATGTAGCCTGTGCCCACCCACTAGGAGAGGGGAGCACTGGTGCCAGGGTCCGGGACCACCAGCGGGCATTCATGCTTCCTACTTCTTTCTTTTCATAAAAATCCTTAGAGATCCATCTTTGCATATTCTTCTGACTATTTCCTAGGGATAAATGCCTATAAATGAAATTTGAGCCCAAAAGTTATGCACTTTCATTGGCCAGTTGCCAAATTGTCCTCTAGAAAGGTTGTACCAATGAACTCACCAAGAGGTGCGGTTCTGTTTCATGAAATGTTTCTCCACCCCACGTTTCCTTTTAATCCACATCCTTTGGCCTTTATTAGGCTTACACATCTCTTCAGAATCCCCGCTTCCTATATCATAATCTTGGGATTTAACACATGTTTTTCCTTCAGGTTATTATTGATATCAGATTTATCTGACTATGCATGAACCCAGCCACAGCTTTAGGGAAAGGGATGTACCTTTCAGCGGTGAAGAGAATAAAAATTAATAATCCT
>NW_020266421.1:0-1703 GCF_003255815.1 Theropithecus gelada | reverse complement strand
AAGTCCAAAAATCTACTGACATCTTAGCACCTGTTAGGCCAGCTGTCCCCCAGCCTTTTTGGCACCAGGGATGGGTTTCATGGAAGACAACTTTTCTGGGGGGTGGTTTTGAATTGCAACTGCTCCACCTCAGGTCAGGCGTCGGATCCTCATAAGGAGCACCTCGGAGATCCCTCACATGCAGTTTATGATAGGGTCCCAGGGCCTAGGAGAACACGCGGCTTATGATAGGGCCCCCGCACCTAGGAAAACATGCGGCTTATGAGAGGGTTCCAGCGCCTAGGAGAACAGGTATTAAATGAGTTGGCAAAGCCAAAATCCACCCAATCTACCACTCCAAAACAAACATACACCACTGCCCAATATTGATGTGGGCCAAAAACATGGAAGTCCTGAGGGCCTACACTGGCCACAGCCAGACACCACTTCTGCAAGAACCAAGCATGTGCCTAGAGATCACCCGTGATGACCCAGGAGAGCAGCTTTGAGCAGAGACAAAGGTGAAGGAGAGGCACATGGGCCAGGGTGCTGGGTGTGCCCGTCTTTGTGACCTCACTGAGATTGCTGACCTCTGACCCTGGTGTCCGTCCTATGGAGGAGGTAGCCCCCAAATCCCTGCCTCCCTTCAGCACTGACTGAGGCGGCCCTGAAGTCTCCCCAGGGCTGAGACTGCTTCTAATTCCTGTGAACTGCACACCCACATAAATAAACAAAAAACAAAATATCAAATATGCAGACAGGAAAAGAGAAATATGTGAATCCTTCCTTATTCAACAGGCATTTAAAAAGTAACAGGAAAACTGTGATAGTCTTTAAACAACCACCAGCTATCACGTCCTGTTGACATGTTTTAGCTAATCAGGAACATCTTTACCAAGCACCTGTGCGTTCAGGAAATCAGTTGACAGATCCCAAATAACCTTGGAGCTTGTGACCTGACCCCCACTCACGTACATCACCTCTCCAGAGGAACGTGTCCTGGACACCTTTCAAATGGTGAGGAACAGGAACAAGGGTAGCTTTCCCTCAACACCACAAAACAAGCTCGATCCCGAGGAGCCCGGAGAACACCAACGTTTGTTTAGATGCTTTCCCACTGACCTTGTCAGAGGGAACGTTCCCATCCCACACCGCCCAGTGTTTTACTCTCCCTGGGATACCAGCAGCCGTCAACCCTCAACAAGCTGGAAACACAGGCCAAGCTGACAGGAGGCCTCTCTCCATTCCCTACTGAATTCGCTCAGGAAACGGATGTTCCCAAACACATACGGCCCCGAGTATTCCACACCAGGAGAACATTCAAACAGACGTTGCAAAGACGTTCCCCTAAAGAGAAACTCAGTTTCTAACTTCCCTTAGGGAAAAATATGAGACCCAGAACTTTCCAGAAAATCAAGTGGGAGGAAGCCACTCACCTCTGGCACTTCCTAAACCTGCCTTCCCATGCAGGGATTCCCCCGCGACAGCCCCGTCCACCCAGGACGGCAGCAGGGCTCAGGCAGCCAGCACCTGGGCAGCTGGCGAAGCAACCCCAGGGTGAAAACGCCATCCCAGGCACCACTTCCCGGAGCCCCTCAGCAAGAAAAACAGAGGCGGGACAGAACCGAGGGCTGACTCGAGGCTGGGAGCCACAGACCCGCACAGCTCAATCATCGGACATGCTCTTCTGTGCACAGAGCCCAGGGAGAGGCCAGCACAGAGAC
>NW_020266420.1:0-8019 GCF_003255815.1 Theropithecus gelada | reverse complement strand
AAACTGGATCCCTTCCTTGTACCTTATACAAAAATTAATTCAAGATGGATTAAAGACTTAAATGTTAGACCTAAAACCATAAAAACCCTAGAAGAAAACCCAGGCAATACCATTCAGGACATAGGCATGGGCAGGGACTTCATGTGTAAAACACCAAAAGCAATGGCAACAAAAGCCAAAGTTGACAAATGGGATCTAATTAAACTAAAGAGCTTCTGCACAGCAAAAGAAACTACTATCAGAGTAGGCAACCTACAGACTGGGAGAAAATTTTTGCAATCTACCCATCTGACAAAGGGATAATATCCAGAATCTACAAAGAACTCAAACAAATTTACAAGAAAAAAACAACCCCATCAAAAAGTGGGCAAAGGATATGAACAGACACTTTTCAAAAGAAGACATTTTTGCAGCCAACAGACACATGAAAAAATGCTAATCATCACTGGCCATCAGAGAAATGCAAATCAAAACCACAATGAGATACCATCTCACACCAATTAGAATGGCGATCATTAAAAAGTCTGGAAACAACAGCTGCTGGAGGGGATGTGGAGAAATAGGAATACTTTTACACTGTTAGTGGGACTGTAAACTAGTTCAACCATTGTGGAAGACAGTGTGGCAATTCCTCTAGGATCTAGAACTAGGAATACCATTTGACCCAGCCATCCCATTACTGGGTATATACCCAAAGGATCATAAATCATGCTGCTATAAAGACACATGTATGCGTATGTTTATTGTGGCACTATTCACAATAGCAAAGACTTGGAACCAATCCAAATGTCCACTAATGATAGACTGGATTAAGAAAATGTGGCACATATACACCATGGAATACTATGCAGCCATAAAAAAGGATGAGTTTATGTCCTTTGTAGGAACACGGATGAAGCTGGAAACCATCATTCTCAGCAAACTATCGCAAGGACAAAAAACCAAACACTGCATGTTCTCACTCATAGGTGGGAATTGAACAATGAGAATACTTGGACATAGGAAGGGGAACATCACACACCGGGGCCTGTCGGGGGTGGGCGGAGTGGGGAGGGATAGCATTAAGAGATATACCTAATGTAAATGATGAGTTAATGGGTGCAGCACACCAACATGGCACATGTATACGTATGTAACAAACCTGCACGTTGTGCACACGTACCCTAGAACTTAAAGTATAATAATAATAATAATAATAATAATAATAAAAAGTAGCAGGATGTAAAAGAGACTATCAAATCGGGTGACAGTTTAATTTCCATTTGAAAAGGAATACATTGAGTCTTAGTGACAGGAAGTAGATAGAAGGGCAAAGATTTGAATAAAATCATATCCTGATGTCTATTTCTTTTAAAAAAGTGAAACAATGGACACAGGATTCAAATTCTTCTGGAAGGATCTTAAGCTGGCCTGAAGGTGACACTCTCCAAGTCCACATTTACAGGTCTGGATGACCCATTGAGAGGAAACTGGATGAACAAAATCCTGGTGTTCAGCCTTACCTGGAAACGGGCAGAACACCTGCTGACAACTTCCGTCATCCCAGACAAATAGTTACTTTACAAAGCTCCAGATTGAATGTGAAAGACCAGAGATGTTATGATTTTTTAAAGAGAAGAACCAGTTGACCTGTTCAAACCAATTAATCGAAATCACATGATGTTCCTTACGGTGATGGGACAGTAGTCATGGGGTCTTGGTGACTGTGTGAGGTGGGCGAGTTACTGGCTGCTATATTTATGCACTGAGGACTGGCTCTGGGACAGATTTTCTCCTTTTCTGCTCTCCTCTTCTCTCTTCCTCTCTTCCCCCAACTCCCATGTCAACAGTCCTATAAATCTATAAGATTTCACATTGATGCTTTTCCCTACTTACTCTTCGGTACTCAAAACACCCTGAACTGCAGTGTGGTTTACCGTGAGGCCTTTGTTTTCAGGTCTTGCAAAGTGTGTGTGTGTGCAGGACCCCCGGCTCCTTCAAGCATGAGATTTCTAAGCATGTCCCTAGACCACCATTGTGCCATCTTGTACCTTAAAAACTTCTTATGATATTAATGAGGAAAGCCACACTGCTTTCAGCGATGTGTAGATGCTTTGGAGAACTCAGTGCAATGGGTTATTTTACTTTCAGATAAATTCATTTTGAGTAATAAAAAAAATCCAGGTATTGTCTTCGTTCTGCTCATGAAATACCTTCTATCTGCAGATTATCAAATATCTTGACACTTTGTCATCCAGACAGACCCTTTTTTTTTTTTTTTGTGGAGGGGAAGGAGTTTATGTGGCTGCTTGACAAAAAATGGTGAGCCTAGCCAGTGGAGACACTGATGACCCCGTTAGGTCTTTTGCCTGTTAAGAGACATCCTGCTTCCCAAGATTCAGTTAATTAAACAACACTGGTTCTCCCCTCATCGTCCTTTGAGCGTAATTTAGACAGATCAGTCGGCATAACTGTCTCCTAACTATGAATAGCGTGACAAGTGCCTGGCCCACCCGGCTGAGAATAACTGTTCTTTACTCTTCTTGGAGGGAAATAGTGCCTCTCATTTAGTAAGCTGTTTGGTCACCTTTGTCCCGCCCCCTACTCTCTACCTGGCCTAGGAAGGCCAATTTATTATTCCCTTCTTATTGCATCTTCAGCTTTTGAACTTTGGTTTCTCATATTATTCTTTTGTTGCAGTGGCAGGCATCTATTTCTAGTTGAATAGATAGTCTTCTCTTTAAATAATTAATATGCAAGAGAAATACTTAAAATTAACTTTTTAAAGCAAATGATAACAATTAAGGTGTCATTTACATTTTCTCCTGTTTCTTGTGTACTGTATTTTACAATTTTCTTCTTTTGTTGCTAAGTGACATCAAAGAGCCAAAATTTAGATTTCAGTTAGTAAGCTGAAGTCATATCATAGCTGTGGGACTGAACAATGTGGGGTTGAGTCAAACACAAGGAAGTACTGGCAACTCCAGTAGCCGAACAGTGGAGAAAACGGTGTGGTTTTCTCCAGGAAAACCTCCAATCTAGACTTTTAGAAAGAGATCAAGCCAGCTTCTACTGCCTGGGAGGCTTCCTGCCACATACCACCCAGACTTTGATATTGCAAAATCCAATGTCATCTTTCATTTCTATGCAACTTTTAATCTGCCTAGATGTGGAAAAATATCTCTTAAAAACTCCTTCAAGATTTTTATTTTTTTTCCAAATTGTGTATTCAACTTTTGCTTTTGTTGTAAAATTACCTGCTTCTAGTGTTGGGGATTCAGAGGGAGGGCACTGAGGAGTTTGAATTCTCAGTGTTGTGAATCCCTTGTCTGCCTTCTCGGGTGCAAACTGAGCCAAAGTCCTGGACCTGCCTTTTTTGGTTACTTACCTGCTTGCCCTTGAGATTGCGGAATCATTTCCAGAGAAATTGAAATTTCTTCCCAGAAAGAAAATCTCCCAAAGACTTTTAAACAAGGGGCCTCCTATCCCCACTGATAACACATTAGGTTTTTTTCAGTCTCAAATTGGAAACTCACACGGAGCCTAGCACCTGGTTACTGCCTGACCTGGCAACTGCCTGATCTGGCAATAACTCAGCTTTCAAGGGTTGAACCCGGGAGGCAGAGGTTGCAGTGAGCCGAGATTGTGCCACTGCACTCCAGCCTGGGTGATAGAGCGAGACTCTGTCTCAAACAACAACACCACCACCACCACCACCACCACCACCACCACCACAGATTCCTGGCCCTCACTGCAAACCCGTTCCATTCAATTATCTGTGGGTAGCGCTCGGGGCAGTTCTGACATGCAACCCCCAGGTTTGAAGGTTGCTGGCCTAGGTAACTGGGTCTCCTTCAAGGGACTCCCTCGAAGGGTCCCTTTCAAGGGCGGTATGGCAAGCAGGTACAATTTAACCAAATAACCCTTTTTATCCCAATGAGAATATAGGAGCTTGGAAGAAACCGAAAGGGCTGGACCCTGAAAGCAGCATGAAATCTGTGTCTGCCTTGCAATCTCTCTCTCTCCCTCTCTCTCTCTCTTTCCTCTTTCTTTCTCCTTCCTTCCTTCCTTCCTTCCTTCCTTCCTTCCTTCCTTCCTTCCTTCCTTCCTTCCTCCCTTCCTCCCTCCCTCCCTCCCTCCTTCCCTCTGTCTCTCTCTCTCTTTCTTTCTTCACTCTTGTTTCCCAGGTTAGCGTGCAATGGCACAATCTTGGCTTACCACAACCTCTGCCTCCTGGGTTCAAGCAATTCTCCTGCCTCAGCCTCCCGAGTAGCTGAGATTACAGGTATGCGCCACCATGCCCGGCTAATTTTGTATTTTTAGTAGAGATAAGGTTTCACCATGTTGGTCAGGCTGTTCTCAAACTCCCAACTACAGGTGATGCTCCCACCTCGACCACCCAAAATGCTGGGATTACAGGCGTGAGCCACCACGCCGGGTCCCTGCCTTGCAATTTTTAACAGAAGTAATCCCAGCACCACTGTGCAACTTGGAGTCTATTTGCTTCTCTGATTTTGTCCATAAGGAGCATAACAGATTTAAATATGAATTACTTTTTATATCTTTTGTAAAACACAAGAGGCAACACAAACACTTATTTTTTAAAAAAAATGCTAAAATAAATGAGTAGTATAGTCTAAGCAACATTCTTTTCTATCCATGGAGTGGTTTAGTGATCACAAAAATATTCCTGTCTCAAAATACTTGTAATTGAGGAAATAAGCCAATTTTATAACAACTGCCACCCAAAAAGGAAAAAAAAAAAAAAAAAAAAAAGATAAAAGCTAAATTAAAAAAAATGACTTCTGAGTATTTGGTATGATTTATACTCAGAACATGTCAAACTATATTTTTAACTATTCAATATTTGATAAGACAAAACCCCCCTACAAATTGAGCATGTCCTTTGACTTAACAATTCCGTTTTAAAAATTTGTGTTTATTTTTATTTTTTTGGAGACAGACTCTCGCCTAGACTGGAGCAGTGGCCTGGTCATAGTTCACCCTACGCTCAAACTCCTGGGCTCCTTAACAACTGTTTCTGTTTTACAAAAGCAATGCCATAATTACATAAAGATGTATGCCCCAGGAGAGTAATTGGACTGGCATTTGTAACTGAAAAACAAAAAAACCCCATTCATTAATGTATATTTCAGTGGTAATACAGTGAAATAGCACACACCCACTATAAAAATGTATGGACTTGGGAAAAAGATATCATGATATATTTTTAAAGTGAAAAATATGAGTTATGGACCAAGAAATTTTATATAATTCCACACTGAGAAAAAGAGTTTACATGCGCATATGTACGGTATGTATAAATACACAATGGAGTCGTGTGTTTCAACTTAGGAACAAGTCAGAAAGGATACAGATGAATGTTAACGGTCACTTTGTGAGGTGGGATTGGATTGTACTTTACAGAATTCAAAGAAGTGATAGAATTAGGAATTATATTTGCTACCTTTTATTATTATTAAAACAAAAACAAAACCAAAACCAAAAACAACAATGCCTTTAGGTCGGTAGGGAAAGCTTAATGCAGAAAAAAGATCCGTGGGAAAACCTTGAGCCGACACTGCTCTCTGCTGGGAATCTAGCGCCATGCACCGGCTTGGTTTGCGCCGGGCTCCGCGATGAGGTCCCTCCGCGCTCCTGCAGAGGGCGGCAGGCCCAGTGCCTTCTGTTGGCGCAGGGAAGGAGACCCGGTTACTCAGGTCAGCGACCTTCAAACCTGGGGATTCCACGTCAGAACTGCCCGGAGCGGCACCCACAGATAATTGAATGGAACGGGTTTGCGATGGGGGCCGGGAATCTGCTTTTTTTTTTTTTTTTTTTTAGACGGAGTCTTGCTCTATCACCCAGGCTGGAGTGTAGTGGCACGATCTCGGCTCACTGCAATCTCCGCCTCCCGGGTTCAAGCGATTCTCCTGCCTGAGCCTTCCTAGTAGCTAGGACTACAGGCACCTGCCACCACGCCCAGCTAATTTTTGTATTTTTAGAAGAAACGGGATGTCACCATATTGGCCAGGCTGGTCTTGAACTCCTGATCTCAAGTGATGCACCTGCCTTGACCTCCCAAAGATTATAGGTATGAGCCACCGGGCCCAGCCTGCTCTTCTTTTTATAGTGCAAAATGGCAGCATTGAGGGTGGTTAGAAGAAATAACGTCACACCTGGATCCTCGATGGGCAAAGGTAATCATGCCATCCTGGACCTCCTCATTCATTTCAGAGAAGCTCTGGGGATGCAGTGTCTGTTTAATCCTGAGAAAACCCTTTGGAGATGGAAGAGGGCATAAAGAAGTGAAAGCACTAAAAAACTCCACAGTGTAAAATTTTCTAGTTTTAAAGTTTTAAAACATTTCTCCTAAGGGAAAAAAAAAACTTTCCTGTTTTCTGTCTTCACGTTAGAAGATATTCAAGCGTTTTATGAGAAAACTAATTTATGCACATTATATTTCTAAGCTGACAAAGTGACTTTAGAGCCTCAGTATTATGATATGCAAAGCATTCAAATGTGTTCCCAAACCTTGTTTCTGCATGCCATTATAATTACTGGATATTTCATTTATATGAGCAGGGGTCTTTTTGAAACACAGATGTTGGAGGGGATTTATTTTAATGGGCGAGGAGGGGCAGGATATTGGATATGGACACACAGTGTTTGGGGGAGCCCAGAGTGAGTTGGAGAGGTGTCTATACACAGAGCAGGGAGGGTTCCTGGAATGCAAGAGGTGAGAGCTGACAGTAGGTGTATTAGGGCAGGGCAGGGGCCCCATGCGGAACAGCTGCTGCAGCAGTGGTTTCTTTTCTTTTTACTTTTTAAAAATTTTTATTTTTTTATTATGCTTTAAGTTCTAGGGTACATGTGCACAACGTGCAGGTTTGTTACATACGTATACATGTGCCGTGTTGGTGTGCTGCACCCATTAACTCATCATTTACATTAGGTATTTCTCCTAATGCTATCCCTTCCCCGTCTCCCCACCCCACGACAGGCCCCAGTGTGTGATGTTCCCCACCCTGTGTCCTAGTGTTCTCATTGTTCAATTCCCACCTATGAGTGAGAACATGCAGTGTTTGGTTTTCTGTCCTTGTGATAGTTTGCTGAGAATGATGGTTTCCAGCTTCATCCATGTCGCTACAAAGCACAGGAACTCATCTTTTTTTAATGGCTGCATAATATTCCATGGTGTATATGAGCCACATTTTCTTAATCCAGTCTATCGTTGATGGACATTTGGGTTGGTTCCAAGTCTTAGCTATTGGGAATAGTGCCACAATAAACATATGTGTGCTTGTATCTTTATAGTAGCATGATTTATAATCCTTTGGGTATATACTCAGTAATGGGATGGCTGGGTCAAATGGTATTTCTAGTTCTAGAGTCTTGAGGAATTGCCACACTGTTTTCCAAAATGGTTGAACTAGTTCACAGTCCCACCAACAGTGTAAAAGCATTCCTATTTCTCCACATCCTCTCCAGCGCCTGTTGTCTCCTGACTTTTTAATGATCGCCATTCTAACTGGTGTGAGATGGTATCTCATTGTGGTTTTGATTTGCATTTCTCTGATGACCAGTGATGATGAGCATTTTTTTCACATGTCTTTTGGCTGCATAAATGTCTTCTTTTGAAAAGTATCTGTTCATATCCTTTGCTCATTTTTTGATGGGGTTGTTTGATTTTTTCTTGTAAATTTGTTTGAGTTCTTTGTAGATTCTGGATATTAGCCCTTTGTCAGATGAGTAGATTGCAAAAATTTTCTCCCAGTCTGTAGGTTGCCTGTGCACTCTGATGGTAGTTTCTTTTGCCGTGCAGAAGCTCTTTAGTTTAATTAGATCCCATATGTCAATTTTGGCTTTTGTTGCCATTGCTTTTGGTGTTTTAGTCATGAAGTCCTTGCCCATGCCTATGTCCTGAATGATACTGCCTGGGTTTTCTTCTAGGGTTTTTATGGTTTTAAGTCTAACATTTAAGTCTTTAATACATCTTGAATTAATTTTTGTATAAGGTACAAGGAAGGGATCCAGTTT
>NW_020266419.1:0-1703 GCF_003255815.1 Theropithecus gelada | reverse complement strand
GTACAGACCAGGTGTCATAACAGAGGACAGACACAGGGGCCATACAGCGAGGTAGAAAAGAGAGAAAGAGTTAAAGGGGACACCCAGATAGACAGACATGTCCCAGAGAGAGAGGCGTCCTTCCGTGCTGACTTTGCTCAGAGACTTGGCCCAGGTTAGAAACTTCACTTCTGTTTTAACTCCACAAAGCGTTTCTACCAGGAGAACCCAAGGACACCCATATTTCTGTCCTGAGTCAGCCCCTGTGGCCTCAGGCCTTGTGGCACCTACAGATGCCGTGTTTGTTCTGACACCTCTGCCTTCCATACAGTGGAGAGTCATCGTCCCAGGATATCGTGGCCCCAGAACACCAACTCCTGTATGCTGTGTGTAATTGGGGTCCCCGCACTGGATTCTGAGGCTCATATTCCACATAATCCTACATACGATCGATTACTGAGAGACACAGAGAGAAATCAGGAACATCAAAAAGCAAAGACATAAACACACAGAGAATGAGCCAGAGGAAGGGGACTGAGAGACTCACAGACACATAAAGAGACAGAAGAGAGGGCAGAGGAGTGGTGAGAATGATGGAAGGGAGCAGAGAAAAGCTCCAAAATCAGAACCCTGAGGGAGGGGCACAAAGGCAGAGATAGATAAAGATGTGGGGATGGATTGCAGAGATTCCAAATAGAAGTAGGGAGTCTGAGAGGCAGAGAAACACAAGGAGATGGAGAGAGACAGACAGTAGATGGGTAGATAGATATAGATGATAAATAGGTAGATGATAGGTAGTGGATGGGTTATAGATACTTAGACGGCGATTGATAGATGATACATAGAGATGATGATAGATTAGATAGATCAATAGATAGATAAATGGATCGATAGATAGACAGATAGGTAGATAGACACATAGATAGATACATAGATACGTAGATGATACATAGAGACACAGAGGCAGACAGATAGAGAGGGAATAGACAGATGATACATAGATATAGATAATAGATAGATGGTGGATAGATAGAGAGACAGACAATTGATAGAGAGATAGATAAATGATACATAGATATAGATTACAGATAGATAATTGATAGATTGACAGGTAGTAGATAGACAGATCTATCGATAGATAATAGATAGAAATGTGCAGAAGGTTATGAACAAAACAGAAAGTGAGAAACTCAGAATTAAAGAAAAAGGAAGATCAAGTCAACAATCCAAGGAGGATCAGAGAGAAGAAAACAATACAAAAAGGGAAAACACACCTCAGGCTGGGGAAGTGAGGTCAGAGACCTAGAGAGACAGAGAAAGTGGAAGGAGGAAATAGACCTGAAGAGAGACGGGGTGGATGGTGAGAGACAGAGAGAACATTAGGTCATAGAGCAGGGGAGTGAGTTCTCAGCTCAGATATGAGGGGAGCTGTGACAGGGAAGAACCTCCCTGAAGAAACTGCCTCTTCTCCTTCCAGGTAAATATGAGAAACCTTCTCTGTCAGCCCAGCCGGGCCCCACGGTTCAAGCAGGAGAGAACGTGATCTTGTCCTGCAGCTCCCGGTGCTCGTTTGACATATACCATCTATCCAGGGAGGGGGAGGCCCGTGAACTTAGTCTCTCTGCAGTGCCAAGCGTCAACGGAACATTCCAGGCCGACTTCCCTCTGGGCCCTGCGACCCACGGAGGAACCTACAGATGCTTCGGTTCTTTCCGTACCGCACC
>NW_020266418.1:0-1705 GCF_003255815.1 Theropithecus gelada | reverse complement strand
CACCTCCACCATCATCATGATCACTACCATCCCACCTCCATCACCACTACCATCACCATCACCATTACCACCACCACCATCATGACCACCATCACCACCATCATCACCACCACCTCTGCTATCATCATCACGATCATCACCATCCCACCTCCCCCATCANGATCATCACCATCCCACCTCCCCCATCACTACTGCCACCATCACCATCACCACCATTATCACCACGACCATCATCATGACCACCATCACCATCAACACTTTTGTCATTATCACCACTGCCACCACCATCATCACAACCACCATCACCATTACCATTGCCACCACCACCACCACCATCATCATCACTACTGCCACCATCACCATCACCACCATTATCACCACGACCATCATCATGACCACCATCACCATCATCATCATCACCTCCACCATCATCATGATCACTACCATCCCACCTCCATCACCACCACCATCACCATCACCATTACCACCACCACCATCATGACCACCATCACCACCATCATCACCACCACCTCTGCTATCATCATCACGATCATCACCATCCCACCTCCCCCATCACTACTACCACCACCACCATCACCACCACCACCATCACCACCATCACCACCATCACCATCACCACCACCACCATCACTATCACCACCATCACCAACACCATTACCACCATCATCATACATAGCTTCACCACTACTATCACCACCATCACCATCACCACCACCACCACCACCATCACCATCACCACTGCAACCATCATCACTCTCACCACCATCACCACCACCATCACCACCATCATCACCACCATCACCATCACTGCTACCACCCATCTCCACTATCATCACCATCACACCACCACCACCACCACTGTCACCATCACCACCATCACCAACATCATCACCTCCACCATCATCATGATCACTACCATCCCACCTCCATCACCACTACCATCACCATCACCATTACCACCACCACCATCATGACCACCATCACCACCATCACCACCACCTGTGCTATCATCATCACGATCATCACCATCCCACCTCCCCCATCACTACTACCACCACCACCACCACCACTACCACCATCACCACCATCATCACCACCACCACTGTCACCATCACTGCCACCACCCATCTCCACTATCATCACCACCACCACTGTCACCATCACCACCATCACCAACACCATTACCACCATCATCATACATAGCTTCACCACTACTATCACCATCATCACCATCACCATATCACCATCACCATTATCACCAGCATCACCACCACCACCGCCACCACCACTCTTATGATACTTGTATAGCTGGGCCCTCAGTGGGATCCTTGGGTGCACCTGAGGCCTTGTGCTATGCTCAGGGCCAAGTGGGAGATGCAAACCCTGTGCTCACCTGCTGTGTGTGCGATCTGCCCCTGCTGGTATATGGCTGAGGCCCGTGGTGCAGAAGAACCCAGGCAGGTGAGCAGCTCCCAGGTAGCTGCTCTTGAAGCCTTTAGCCACCCCATAACCTGTGCTCTCCCAGGTCCTTGGCAGGGGAACTGAGGCAGCCCCCAGGGCCAGGCTGGCTCTCAGCAGTGGCTGTGAATCCCGTCCAGATGCAGGTTCAAGAGGCCCTGTGGCTGCAGGCATCCAGACAAAGACATTTTTAGGGTGGGGCATCCCATCCCCAGACAGCTGCTTT
>NW_020266417.1:0-1704 GCF_003255815.1 Theropithecus gelada | reverse complement strand
TCAAAATAGGAAAACCAATTTTATTTCTGTATACCAGCAAGAGTTAGAAAATAAAGAAAAATTACAACAATACCATTTATGGTAGCATAAAGATTCAAATGTCTGGGGAAAAATTTAATGAAAGATGTCCATGACACTTTAAATATTATTTAGAGAAATGAGAGAAGAGGTAAACAAACGGAAGTATATACCGTGTGAACTGATTAGATGACCCAGTATTTTAAACATGTCAATTCTCCCCTGAATTCACTTATAAACTCAATGCAATCCCAATCAAAATCACAATAGGCTTCTTTTTAGAGGAATGAGAGGGACTTAGCAAGCTGATTATAAAATATATATGGAAATGCAAAGTGCCCAAATAACTAAAATGCTCTGGAAGAAGTAGAATCAGATTGAGGACTTACTCAACCACATATTGACTTATGATTAATTAATTAGGACGTGGAGGGATTAGTATAAAGATAAGCAAATTGACCAGCTTAACAGAAGGAGCCCAGAAACAGACCTAAACATACCTGGACCCTTGATTTATTACCTAGGGGGTACAGCAGACCAGTGGGAAAAAAAGAGTCTTTTTAATAAATGATGCTGGGATAATTGGATACCTTTATGAAATAAAAAAAAGAAACTTGAACTCTATGTAATAACTTATATAAACATGGGTATCAAGTAGATTCTAGATCTACCTGTGAAAGGGAAAATAGTAAAGCTTCTAGAAAATAGTATAGGAGAATATATTCATGATCTTAAGGTACGGAAAAACTTCATAAACAGGTTGCAATAAGCACCAATATAAGAGAAAAACTGTTTCATTTGATAACATTAAAATTAACAACTTCGTCAATCAAAAGGAAGTCATAAAGTGAGAGTAGGTTATCCAAAAATATATTAGTAGTTTTTAAAGAACAGAATAGGAAAAAATATTATAATACATATAATCAAAATGAGATCCACAAATCAATAAGAAAGCCACAAATAACCCAACAGGGAAAAAAAAAAAAAAAGCATGACCCATGAATAGGCACTTCACAAGGAAGAAATTCAAATGACCTTTAACATACAAAGTTGTTCAATCTCATTAATCATCAAAGAAGTACACGTTAAATCCACAAGGAAATACCCGTATGTCCTGGAAAGAATGGCTAAAATTAAAAAGCCTGACAATACCAAGTGTTGCCAAGGACACGGAGCTGTGGGAATTCTTATACACTCTCAATTGCCAGTGAAAATGTAAACTGGCACATCTACCTTGGAGAACAGTATAGCTTTATCTACTAAATTTGAAGATATGCAAATCCGTCAACTCCATTCTAATGTTATATTCCTCCAAAATGCATGCACATTTGCACCAAGATACATATGCAGGAATATTCATAGCAGTGTTATTTGTGATAGCCTCAAGTAAAAACAATCCCAAAGTCCATTAACAGTAGAATGAATAAACAGCAAAGTATCAAGCAATATTACACAGCAATGGACATGAATAAACTGCATACACGCAAAAAGAATGACTCTCAAAATGTAATGTCGAATGAAGGAAGCTAAACACAAAATACTTCCTTTTTGATGCCTTACATATATGAAGAAATTACATATATATGTGTGTGTGTGTGTATATACAGTGTGTGTATATATATACACATATACATATATATCAAAATAGGAAAACCAATTTTATTTCTGTATACCAGCAAGAGTTAG
>NW_020266416.1:0-1704 GCF_003255815.1 Theropithecus gelada | reverse complement strand
ATTTTTGCAATCTACTCATCTGACAAAGGGCTAATATCCAGAACCTACAAAGAACTCAAACAAATTTACAAGAAAAAAACAAACAACCCCATCAAAAAGTGGGCAAAGGATATGAACAGACATTTCTCAAAAGAAGACATTCATACAGCCAACAGACACATGAAAAAATGCTCATCATCACTGGCCATCAGAGAAATGCAAATCAAAACCACAATGAGATACCATCTCACACCAGTTAGAATGGCGATCATTAAAAAGTCAGGAAACAACAGGTGCTGGAGAGGATGTGGAGAAATAGGAACACTTTTACACTGTTGGTGGGATTGTAAACTAGTTCAACTATTATGGAAAACAGTATGGCGATTCCTCAAGGATCTAGAACTAGATGTACCATATGACCCAGCCATCCCATTACTGGGTATATACCCAAAGGATTATAAATTATGCTGCTATAAAGACACATGCACACGTATGTTTATTGCAGCACTATTCACAATAGCAAAGACTTGGAATCAACCCAAATGTCCATCAGTGACAGATTGGATTAAGAAAATGTGGCACATATACACCATGGAATACTATGCAGCCATAAAAAAGGATGAGTTTGTGTCCTTTGTAGGGACATGGATGCAGCTGGAAACCATCATTCTTAGCAAACTATCACAAGAACACAAAACCAAACACCGCATGTTCTCACTCATAGGTGGGAACTGAACAATGAGATCACTTGGACTCAGGAAGGGGAACATCACACACCGGGGCCTATCATGGGAAAGGGGGAGGGGGTAGGGATTGCATTGGGAGTTATACCTGATGTAAATGACGAGTTGATGGGTGCAGCACACCAACATGGCACAAGTATACATATGTAACAAACCTGCACGTTATGCACATGTACCCTACAACTTAAAGTATAATAATAATAAATAAATTAAAAAAAAAAAAAAGAAAAGATCAACAAAATTGATAGACCGCTAGCAAGACTATTAAAGAAAAAAAGAGAGAAGAATCAAATAGATGCAACAAAAAATGATAAAGGGGATACCACCACTGATACCACAGAAATATAAACTACCATCAGAGAATACTATAAACACCTCTACACAAATAAACTAGAAAATCTAGAAGAAATGGATAAATTCCTGGACACATACACCCTCCCAAGACTAAACCAGGAAAAAGTTGAATCCCTGAATAGACCAATAACAGCCTCTGAAATTGAGGCAATAATTAATAGCCTACCAACCAAAAAAAGTCCAGGACCAGACGGATTCATAGCCGAATTCTACCAGAGGTACAAAGAGGAGCTGGTACCCTTCCTTCTGAAACTATTCCAATTAACAGAAAAAGAGGGAATCCTCCCAACTCCTCTTATGAGGCCAGCATCATCCTGATACCAAAACCTGGCAGAGACACAACAGAAAAAGAGAATTTTAGACCAAAATCCCTGAGGAACATCGACAGAAAAGTCCTCAATAAAATACTGCCAAACTGAATCCAGCAGCACATCAAAAAGCTTATACACCACGATCAAGTTGGCTTAATCCCTTGGAGGCAAGGCTGGTTCAACATACACAAATCAATAAACATAATCCATCATATAAACAGCACCAAAGACAAAAACCACATGATTATCTCAATAGATGCAGAAAAGGCCTTTGACAAAATTCAACAGCCCTTCATGCTAAAAACGCTCAATAAATT
>NW_020266415.1:0-1704 GCF_003255815.1 Theropithecus gelada | reverse complement strand
CAGGAGCACCCAGATTCATAAAGCAAGTCCTTAGAGACTTACAAAGAGACTTAGACTCCCATACAATAATAATGGGAGACTTTAACACCCCACTGTCAACATTAGACAGATCAATGAGATAGAAAGTTAACAAGGATATCCAGGAATTGAACTCAACTCTGCACCAAGTGGACCTAATAGACATCTACAGAACTCTTCACCCCAAATCAACAGAATATACATTCTTCTCAACACCACATCGCACTTATTCCAAAATTGACCATGTAGTTGGAAGTAAAGCACTCCTCAGCAAATGTACAAGAAGAGAAATTATAACAAACTGTCTCTGAGACCACAATGCAATCAAACTAGAACTCAGGACTAAGAAACTCAATCAAAACCGCTCAACTACATGGAAACTGAACAACCTGCTCCTGAATGAATACATAACAGAATGAAGGCAGAACTAAAGATATTCTTTGAAACCAATGAGAACAAAGATACAACATACCAGAATCTCTGGGACACATTAAAAGCAGTGTGTAGCAGGAAATTTATAGCACTAAATGCCCACAAGAGAAAGCAAGAAAGATCTAAAATTGACACCCTAACATCACAATTAAAAGAACTAGAGAAGCAAGAGCAAACACATTCAAAAGCTAGCAGAAGGCAAGAAATAACTAAGATCAGAGCAGAACTGAAGGAGATAGAGACACAAAAAAACCCTCCAAAAAATCAATGAGTCCAGGAGTTGGTTTTTTGAAAAGATCAACAAAATTGACAGACCGCTAGCAAGACTAATAAAGAAGAAAAGAGAGAAGAATAAAATAGACACGATAAAAAATGATAAAGGGGATATCACCACCGACCCCACAGAAATACAAACTACCATCAGAGAATACTATAAACACCTCTACGCAAATAAACTAGAAAACCTAGAAGAAATGGATAATTTCCTGGACACTTACACTCTTCCAAGACTAAACCAGGAAGAAGTTGAATCCCTGAATAGACCAATAGCAGGCTCTGAAATTAAGGCAATAATTAATAGCCTACCAACCAAAAAAAGTCCAGGACCAGATGGATTCACAGCCGAATTCTACCAGAGGTACAAGGAGGAGTTGGTACCATTCCTTCTGAAACTATTCCAATCAATAGAAGAAGAGGGAATCCTCCCTAACTCATTTTATGAGGCCAACATCATCCTGATACCAAAGCCTGGCAGAGACACAACAAAAAAAGAGAATTTTAGACCAATATTCCTGATGAACATAGATACAAAAATCCTCAATAAAATACTGGCAAACCGAATCCAGCAGCACATCAAAAAGCTTATCCACCATGATCAAGTGGGCTTCATCCCTGGGATGCAAGGCTGGTTCAACATACACAAATCAATAAACGTAATCCAGCATATAAACAGAACCAAAGACAAGAACCACATGATTATCTCAATAGATGCAGAAAAGACCTTTGACAAAATTCAACAGCCCTTCATGATAAAAACGCTCAATAAATTCGGGATTGATGGAACATATCTGAAAATAATAAGGGCTATTTATGACAAACCCACAGCCAATATCATACTGAATGGGCAAAAACTGAAGCATTCCCTTTGAAAACTGGCACAAGACAGGGATGCCCTCTCTCACCACTCCTATTTAACATAGTGTTGGACGTTCTGGCTAGGGCAATCAGGCAAGAGAAAGAAATCAAGGGTATTCA
>NW_020266414.1:0-1704 GCF_003255815.1 Theropithecus gelada | reverse complement strand
TCTTGTGGAATTGTCAAAGTGATATTTGGAAGCATATAGAGGGCTATGGTGAAAAAGGAAATATCCTCCGATGAAATCTGGAAAGAAGCTTTCTGAGAAACTGCTTAGTGTTCTATTAATTCGTCTCACAGAGTTACATCTGTATTTCGGGATCTCTTTGCTAGCCTTCTTTCTTTGGAATGTGAGAACAGATATTTCGGATCCCTTTGAAGACTATAGGGCCAAAGGAAATATCCTCCGATAACAAAGACAAAGAAGCTTTCTGAGAAACTTCTTTGGGTTCTCTGAAATCGTCTCACAGAGTTACAGCTTTCCCTTCAAGAAGCCTTTCGCTAAGACAGTTCTTGTGGAATTGGAAAAGTGATATTTGGAAGCCCATAAAGGGCTACGGTGAAAATGGAAACATCCTCCGATGAAATCTGGAAGGAAGCGTTCTCAGAAACTACTTAGTTTTCTTTTACTTTACCTCAAAGTGTTACATCTGTATTTCGTGGATCTCTTTTCTAGCCTTATTTCTGTGGAATCTGAGAACCGATATTTCGGATCCCTTTGAAGACTATAGGCCCAAAGGAATATCCTCCGATAACAAAAAGAAAGAAGCTTTCTGAGAAACTTCTTTGTGTTCTGTGAAATCATCTCACAGAGTTACATCTCTTCCCTAAAGAAGCCTTTCGCTAAGACAGTTCTTGTGGAATTGGCAAAGTGATATTTGGAAGCCCATAGAGGGCTATGGTGAAAAAGAAAATATCCTCCGATGAAATCTGGAAAGAAGGTTTCTGAGAAACTGCTTAGTGTTCTGTAAATTCATCTCACAGAGTTACATCTGTATTTCGTGGTTCTTTTTGCTAGCCTTATTTCTGTGGAATCTGAGAACAGATATTTCGGATCCCTTTGAAGACTATAGGGCCAAAGGAAATATCCTTCGATAACAAAGAGAGAGAAGCTTTCTGAGAAACTTCTTTGTGTTCTGTGAAATCGTCCCACAGAGTTACAACTTTCCCCTCAAGAAGCCTTTCACTAAGACAGTTCTTGTGGAATTTGCAAAGTGATATTTGGAAGCCCATAGAGGGCTATGGTGAAAAAGGAAATATCCTCCGATGAAATCTGGAAAGAAGTTTTCTGGGAAACTGCTTAGTGTTCTCTTAATTCATCTGACAGAGTTACATCTGTATTTCGTGGATCTGTTTGGTAGCCTTATTTCTGTGGAATCTGACAACAGATATTTCAGATCCCTTTGAAGACTATAGGGCCAAAGAAAATATCCTCCGATAACAAAGAGAAAGAAGATGTCTGGGAAACTTCTTTGTGTTCTGTGAAATCGTCTCCCGAGTTACAGCTTCCATTCAAGAAGACTTTCGCTAAGACAGTTCTCGTGGAATTGGCAAAGTGATATTTGGTAGCCCTTAGAGGGCTATGGTGAAAAAGGAATTATTCTCTGATGAAATCTGGAAAGGAGATTTGTGACAAACTGATTAGTGTTCTGTTAATTCATCTCACAGAGTTACATGTGTATTTCTTGGTTCTCTTTGCTAGCCTTATTTCTGTGGAATCTGAGAACAGATATTTCGGAACCCTTTGAGGACTATAGGGGCAAAGGAAATATCCTCCGAAAACAAAGAGAGAAGCTTTCTGAGAAACTTCTTTGTGTTCTGTGAAATCATCCCACAGACTTACAGCTTTCCCCTCAAGAAGCCTTTCGCTAAG
>NW_020266413.1:313-1704 GCF_003255815.1 Theropithecus gelada | reverse complement strand
TGGAACGTACCTCAAAATAATAAGAGCTATTTATGACAAACCCACAGACAATATAATACTGAATGGGAAAAAACTGGAAAAATTCCCTTTGAAAACTGGCACAAGACAGGGATGCCCTCGCTCACCACTCCTATTCAACATAGTGGTGGAAGTTCTGGCTAGGGCAATTAGGCAAGAGAAAGAAATCAAGGGTATTCAGTTAGGAAAAGAAGAAGTCAAATTGTCCCTGTTTGCAGATGACATGATTGTATATTTAGAAAACCCCATTGTCTCAGCCCAAAATCTCCTTAAGCTGATAAGCAACTTCAGCAAAGTCTCAGGATACAAAATGAATTTGCAAAAATCACAAGCATTCGTATACACCAGTAACAGACAAAGAGAGAGCCAAATCAGGAATGAACTTCCATTCACAATTGCTTCAAAGAGAATCAAATACCTAGGAATCCAACTTACTAGGGATATAAAGGACCTCTTCAAGGAGAACTACAAACCACTGCTCAGTGAAATAAAAGAGGACACAAACAAATGGAAGAACATACCATGCTCATGGATAGGAAGAATCAACATCATGAAAATGGCCATACTGCCCAAGGTTATTTATAGATTCAATGCCATCCCCATCAAGCTACCAATGAGTTTCTTCACAGAATTGGAAAAAACTGCTTTAAAGTTCATATGGAACCAAAAACGAGCCTGCATCTCCAAGACAATCCTAAGTCAAAAGAACAAAGCTGGAGGCATCACACTACCTGACTTCAAACTATACTACAAGGCTACAGTAACCAAAACAGCATGGTACTAGTACCAAAACAGAGATATAGACCAATGGAACGGAACAGAGTCCTCAGAAATAATACCACACATCTACAGCCATCTGATCTTTGACAAACCTGAGAGAAACAAGAAATGGGGAAAGGATTCCCTATTTAATAAATGGTGCTGGGAAAATTGGCTAGCCATAAGTAGAAAGCTGAAACTGGATCCTTTCCTTACTCCTTATACGAAAATTAATTCAAGATGGATTAGAGACTTAAATGTTAGACCAAATACCATAAAAATCCTAAAGGAAAACCTGGGTAGTACCATTCAGGACATAGGCATGGGCAAAGACTTCATGTCTAAAACACCAAAAGCAACAGCAGCAAAAGCCAAAATTGATAAATGGGATCTAATTAAACTAAAGAGCTTCTGCACAGCAAAAGAAACTACCATCAGAGTGAACAGGCAACCTACAGAATGGAAGAAAATATTTGCAATCTACTCATCTGACAACGGGCTAATATCCAGAACCTACAAAGAACACAGACAAATTTACAAGAAAAAAACAAACAACCCCATCAAAAAGTGGGCAAAGGATATGAACAGACATTTCTCAAAAGAAGACATTCATA
>NW_020266413.1:0-224 GCF_003255815.1 Theropithecus gelada | reverse complement strand
ACAGGTGCTGGAGAGGATGTGGAGAAATAGGAACACTTTTACACTGTGGGTGGGATTGTAAACTAGTTCAACCATTATGGAAAACAGTATGCAGATTCCTCAAGGATGTAGAACTAGATGTACCATATGACCCAGCCATCCCATTACTGGGTATATACCCAAAGGATTATAAATTATGCTGCTATAAAGACACATGCACACGTATGTTTATTGCAGCACTATTC
>NW_020266412.1:0-1704 GCF_003255815.1 Theropithecus gelada | reverse complement strand
TGCAGGAGTCCTACCAGCAAGCCCGGCCACCTGTGCACACAGGGCACAAGCATCAAAATGGTGCTCGTGAGGACAAGCAGTGACACCTTCAAGACTGACCTTGCAGTTCTCCGTCTGTTGCAGGTGTTGGTGGACCTGGCCATCCTGGGGCAGGGGTACGCCCTCGCCCACCACCTCCAGAATGCTGCGCCCGTTGCAACGCCCCCAGCCAGAGCCAAGGTCCTCAGAGGCAGCCAGAGAGGACTAGAAAGTGTGGCACCCGCGCAGGCGCTGACTGGGACGTTGTGTTTCCCGGATGTCGGAGGTTGGGCACCGTGTCCCCCTGCAGGCTGACAGGGGTTCTGTGGGAAGAGATGGCGTCTGAGCGTCAAGTTCTGGATTAGGACCCTGTGGAGGTCTCAGGGCGGGCGGTGTGGACCACTGTATTCTCCAACGCAAGAACGCGGAGAATGGATTTTCTCACTCCCAGGGGTGGAGAGGTCAGGTATTTGTTTGTTTTGTTTTGTTTTGTTTTGAGGCGGAGCTTTGCTCTTGTCGCCCAGGCTGCTGGAGTGCAGTGGCACGATCTAGGCTCACTGCAACCTCTGCCTCCCGGATTCAAGGGATTCTCCCGCTTCGGCCTCCCAAGTAGCTGAGGTTACAGGCGTGCACCACCACGCCCGGCTAATTCTGTATTTTTAGTAGAGACAGGGTTTCACCATATTGGTCAGGCTGGTCTCGAACTCCTGACCCCAGGTGATCCACCAGCCTTCGCCTCCCAAAGTGCTGGGATTACTGGCGTGAGCCACCGCCCAGCTGAGGCGTTTTTCAGGTGATAGTAAAAGCGTCTTTTCCCACTTCCTCTGAAACACGCACGCGTACACACACACACACACCTGGCCTGAACCCGAGCAAGGAAACTTCAGGCCCTGAGGGACAGCGGGCGCTCAGGAACCTTCCCTGATCTTGGTGGGTCTTAGCCCCAGCTCCCGGGATCCCACCCAGCCGCATCTCTGGCCTCCTGGTGGGTTGAGGGACTGCGGACTCGGAGTGCGGACGCAGAAGCGAGAAGGAGACATGGCGTCAGGAGTCCCCCACGTCGCTCGATCTCTAGAGTCTTAGGCCTCAGCGCGCCCCTGACTGGATAACCTGGTTGGACTGGCTTGGCCTCTGCGCCCCAACGCGTTGGGCACCCACAGCAGTGCGTGGGTGTTCTCTGCCCCCGGTTCTCGTGGAAAGGAGGCCACAAGGACGCAGTGGTCCCCGTGCTCTCGATTTTCTGGCCAAATTCGGCCTTCAGAGCGGCCACCTCCAGGGACTTGGCCCTGCCACCCTAGTGCGCACCCTGATGCCTCGCTGCCTTACTGGCCGTTTCCGGGAGAAACTAGGGTAGGCACCCCGGGGAAAGCGGGCCAGCTCGGGTCCCAACCTGGCTGGGGATGAGCCAGACTGCGCCCAGGAGTGTTCCAGTCAGTCTCCAGTTCTGAGTCCCAGCGACTCCCAGACAGACCCGGAGGCCCCCGGGGAGGAGGAGGAGGCCTGGACTGGGCTGCGCGGACACAGCCCCAGCCACCTCCCTGCGGAGAGGGCGGGTGAGTCTCCCCTTGCGGAAACCCCCTTTACTCTAGGTTTCCTCCACACCGCCGGACAGCTTTGCAGCCCATCTTCCAGGACAGAGAAGACGTCGAGTCAGGGGAGGGGATGCCGGCAAGGCGCCCTAAGGAT
>NW_020266411.1:0-8021 GCF_003255815.1 Theropithecus gelada | reverse complement strand
CAGCCAGAGAGAAAGGTCGGGTTACCCACAAAGGGAAGCCCATCAGACTAACAGCAGATCTCTCGGCAGAAACTCTACAAGCCAGAAGAGAGTGTGGGTCAATATTCAACATTCTTAAAGAAAAGAATTTTCAACCCAGAATTTCACATCCAGGCAAACTAAGTTTCATAAGTGAAGGAGAAACAAAATTCTTTAAAGACAAGCAAATTCTTAGAGATTTTGTCACCACCAGGCCTGCCCTACAAGAGATCCTGAAGGAAGTCCTAAACAGGAAAAGGAACAACCGATACAAGCCATTGCAAAAACATGTCAAAATGTAAAGTCCATCGATGCTAGGAAGAAAAAGCATCAAATAACAAGCAAAATAACCAGCTAATATCAAATAACAGGATCAAGTTCACACATAACAATATTAACCTTAAATGTAAATGGATTAAATGGTTTAATTAAAAGACATAGACTGGCAAATTGGATAAAGAGTCAAGACCCATCAGTCTGCTGTATTCAGGAGACCCATCTCACATGCAGAGACACACACAGGCTCAAAATAAAGGGATGGAGAAAGATCTATAAGGCAAATGGAAAACAAAAAAAAGCAGGGGTTGCAATCCTAGTCTCTGATAAAACAGACTTTAAATCAACAAAGATCAAAAGAGACAAAGAAGGCCATTACATAATGGTAAAGGGATCAATTCATCAGGAAGAGCTAACTATCCTAAATATATATGCACCCAATACAGGAGCACCCAGATTCATAAAGCAAGTCCTTAGAGACTTACAAAGAGACTTAGACTCCCATACAATAATAATGGGAGACTTTAACACCCCACTGTCAATATTAGACAGATCAACGAGACAGAAAATTAACAAGGATATCAAGTAATTGAACTCAACTCTGCACCAAGCGGACCTAATAGACGTCTACAGAACTCTCCACCCCAAACCAACAGAATATACATTCTTCTCAGCACCACATCACACTAATTCCAAAATTGACCACATAGTTGGAAGTAAAGCATTCCTCAGCAAATATAAAAGAACAGAAATTATAACAAACTGTCTCTTAGACCACAGTGCATTCAAACTAGAACTCAGGATTAAGAAACACAATCAAAATCGCTCAACTACATGGAAACTGAACAACCTGCTCCTGAATGACTACTGGGTATGTAACGAAATGAAGGCAGAAATAAAGATGTTCTCTGAAACCAATGAGAACAAAGATACAACATACCAGAATCTCTGGGACATATTTAAAGCAGTGTGTAGGGGGAAATTTATAGCACTCAATGCCCACAAAAGAAAGCAGGGAAGATCTAAAATTGACACTCTAACATCACAATTAAAAGAACTAGAGAAGCAAGAGCAAACACATTCAAAAGCTAGCAGAAGGCAAGAAATAACTAAGATAAGAGCAGAACTGAAGGACATAGAGACACAAAAAACCCTCCAAAAAATCAATGAATCCAGGAGCTGGTTTTTTGAAAAGATCAACAAAATTGATAGACCTCTAGCAAGACTAATAAAGAAGAATAGAGAGAAGAATCAAATAGATGCAAAAAAAAAAAAAAAAAAAAACTGATAATGGGGATATCACCACCAACCCCATGGAAATACAAATTACCATCAGAGAATACTATAAATACCTCTATGCAAATAAACAAGAAAACCTAGAAGAAATGGATAATTTCCTGGACACTTACACTCTCCCATGACTAAACCAGGAAGAAGTTGAATCCCTGAATAGACCAATAGCAGGCTCTGAAATTGAGGCAATAATTAATAGCCTTCCAACCAGAAAAAGTCCAGGACCAGACGGATTCACAGCCAAATTCTACCAGAGGTGCAAGGAGGAGCTGGTACCATTCCTTCTGAAACTATTCCAATCAATAGAAAAAGAGGGAATCCTCCCTAACTGATTTTACGAGGCCAACATCATCCTGGTACCAAAGCCTGACAGATACAACAAAAAAAGAGAATTTTAGCCCAATATCCCTGATGAATATCAATGCAAAAATCCTCAGCAAAATACTGGCAAACCGAATACAGCAGCACATCAAAAACCTTATCCACCATGATCAAGTGGGCTTCATTCCTGGGATGCAAGGCTGGTTCAACATATGTAAATCAATAAATGTAATCCAGCATATAAACAGAACCAAAGACAAAACCACATGATTATCTCAATAGATGCAGAAAAGGCCTTTGACAAAATTCAACAGCCCTTCATGCTAAAAACTCTCAATAAATTCGGTATTGATGGAACAAATCTCAAAATAATAAGAGCTATTTATGACAAACCCACAGCCAATATCATACTGAATGGGCAAAAACTGGAAGCATTCCCTTTGAAAACTGGCACAAGACAGGGAGGCCCTCTCTCACCACTCCTATTCAACATATTGTTGGAAGTTCTGGCCAGGGCAATCAGGCAAGAGAAAGAAATAAATGGTATTCAGTTAGGAAAAGAAGAAGTCAAATTGTCCCTGTTTGCAGATGACATGATTGTATATTTAGAAAACTCCATTGTCTCAGCCCAAAATCTCCTTAGCTGATAAGCAACTTCAGCAAAGTCTCAGGATACAAAATCAATGTGTAAAAATCACAAACATTCCTGTACACCCATAACAGACAAACAGAGAGCCAAATCAGGAGTGAACTCCCATTCACCATTCTTCAAAGAGAATAAAATACCTAGGAATCCAACTTACAAGGGATTTGAAGGACCTCTTCAAGGAGAACTACAAACCACTGCTCAGCAAAATAAAAGAGGACACAAACAAATGGAAGATCATTCCATGCTCATGGATAGGAAGAATCAACATCTTGAAAATGGCCATACTGCCCAAGGTAATTTAGAGATTCAGTGTCATCCCCATTAAGCTACCAATGGCTTTCTTCACAGAATTGGAAAAAACTGCCTTAAAGTTCATATGGAACCAAAAAAGAACCTGCATTGCCAAGATAATCCTAACCCAAAAGAACAAAACTAGAGGCATCATGCTACCTGACTTCAAACTATACTACAAGGCTACAGTAACCAAAACAGCATGGTACTGGTACCAAAACAGAGATATAGACCAATGGAACAGAACAGAGCCCTCAGAAATAATACCACACATCTACAGCCATCTGATCTTTGACAAACCTGACAAAAACAAGAAATGGGGAAAGGATTCCCTATTTAATCAATGGTGCTAGGAAAATTGGCTAGCCATAAGTAGAAAGCTGAAACTGGATCCTTTCCTTACTCCTTATAAGAAAATTAATTCAAGATGGATTAGAGACTTAAATGTTAGACCTAAAACCATAAAAACCCTAGAAGAAAACCTAGGGAATACCATTCAGGACATAGGTATGGGCAAGGACTTCATGTCTAAAACATCAAAAGCAACAGCAACAAAAGCCAAAATTGACAAATGGGATCTAATTAAACTAAAGAGCTTCTGCACAGCAAAAGAAACTACCATCAGTGTGAACAGGCAACCTACAGAATGGGAGAAAATTTTTGCAATCTACTCATCTGACAAAGGGCTAATATCCAGAACCTATAAAGAACTCAATAACTCAATCAAATTTACAAGAAAAAAACAAACAACCCCATCAAAAAGTGGGCAAAGGATATGAACAGACACTTCTCAAAAGAAGACATTCATACAGCCAGCAGACACATCAAAAAATGCTCATCATCACTCGCCATCAGAGAAATGCAAATCAAAACCACAATGAGATAGCATCTCGCACCAGTTAGAATAGCAATCATTAAAAAATCAGGAAACAACAAGTGCTGGAGAGGATGTAGAGAAATAGGGACACTTTTACACTGTTGGTGGGTCTGTAAACTAGTTCAACCATTGTGGAAAACAGTGTGGCGATTCCTCAAGTATCTAGAATGAGAAATATCATTTGAACCAGCCATCCCATTACTGGGGATATACCAAAGGATTATAAGTCATGCTGCTATAAAGACATATCCACATGTATGTTTATTGCAGCACTATTCACAATAGCAAAGACTTGGAATCAACCCAAATGTCTATCAGTGACAGATTGGATTAAGAAAATGTGGCATATATACACCATGGAATACTATGCAGCCATAAAAAAGGATGAGCTTGTGTCCTTTGTATGGACATGGATGCAGCTGGAAACCATCATTCTCAACAAACTATCTCAAGAACAAAAAACCAAATACCGCATGTTCTCATTCATAGGTAGGAATTGAACAATGAGATCACTTGGACACAGGAAGGGGAACATCACACACCGGGGCCTATTGTGGGGAGGCAATAGTGGGGAGGGATAGCATTAGGAGATATACCTAATGTAAATGACGAGTTGATGGGTGCAGCACACCAACATGGCACATGTATACATATGTAACAAACCTGCACGTTGTGCACATGTACCCTAGAACTGAAAGTATAAAATAAATAAATAAATAAATGTCTTCTTTTGAGAAGTGTCTGTTCATTTCCTTTGCTCACTTTTTGATGGGGTTGTTTTTTCTTGTAAATTTGTTTGAGTTCTTTGTAGGTTCTGGATATTAGCCTTTTATCAGCTGAGTAGATTGCAAAAATTTTCTCCCATTCTGTAGTCTGCCTGTTCACTCTGATGGGTGTTTTAGACATGAAGTCCTTGCCCATGCCTATGTCCCGAATGGTATTACATAGGTTTTCTTCTAGGGTTTTTATGGCTTTAGGTCTAACATTTAAGTCTCTAATCCATCTTATATTAATTTTTGTATAAGCAGTAAGGAAGGGTTCCAGTTTCAGCTTTCCAGTTATGACTAACCAGTTTTCCCAGCACCATTGATTAAATAGGGAATCCTTTCCCCATTTCTTGTTTCTGTGAGGTTTGTCAAAGATCAGATGGTTGTAGATGTGTGGTATTATTTCTGAGGACTCTGTTCTGTTCCATTGGTCTATATCTCTGTTTTGGTACCAGTACCATGCTGTTTTGGTTACTGTAGCCTTGTAGTATAGATTGAAGTCAGGTAGTGTGATGCCTCCAGCTTTGTTCTTTTGGCTTAGGATTGTCTTGGCAATGCGGGTTCTTTTTTGGTTCCATATGAACTTTAAAGTAGTTTTTTTCCAATTCTGTCAAGAAAGTCATTGGTAGCTTGATGGGTATGACATTGAATCTATAAATTACCTTGGGCAGTATGGCCATTTTCATGATAGTGATTCTTCCTATCCATGAGCATGGAATGTTCTTCCATTTATTTGTGTCATCTTTTATTTCACTGAGCAGTGGTTTGTAGTTCTCCTTGAAGAGGTCCTTCACATCCCTTGTAAGTTGGATTCCTAGGTATTTTATTCTCTTTGAAGCAATTGTGAATGGGAGTTCACTTCTGATTTGGCTCTCTGTCTGTTATTGGTGTATAAGAATGCTTGTGATTTTTGCACATTGATTTTGTATCCTGAGACTTTGCTGAAGTTGCTTATCAGCTTAAGGAGATTTTGGGCTGAGATAATGGGATTTTCTAAATATACAATCATGTCATCTGCAAACAGGGACAATTTGACTTCCTCTTTTCCCAATTGAATACCCTTTCTTTCTTTCTTCTGCCTGATTGCCCTGGCCAGAACTTCCAACACTATGTTGAATAGGAGTGGTGAGAGAGGGTCTCCCTCTCTTATGTCAGTTTTCAAGGGGAATGCTTCCAGTTTTTGCCCATTCAGTATGATATTGGCTGTGGGTTTGTCATAAATAGCTCTTATTATTTTGAGATACGTTCCATCAGTACCGAATTTATTGAGAGTTTTTAGCATGAAGGGCTGTTGAATTTTGTCAAAGGCCTTTTCTGCATCTATTGAGATAATCATGTGGTTTTTGTCTTTGGTTCTGTTTATGTGTTGGATTATGTTTATTGATTTGCATATATTGAACTAGCCTTTCATCACAGGGATGAAGCCCACTTGATCATGGTGGATAAGGTTTTTGATGTGCTGCTATATTTGGTTTGCCAGTATTTTATTGAGGATTTTTGCATTGATATTCATCAGGGATATTGTTCTAAACTTCTCTTTTTTTGTTGTGTCTCTGCCAGGCTTTGGTATCAAGATGATGCTGCCCTCATAAAATGAGTTAGGGAGGATTCTCTCTTTTTCTATTGATTGGAATAGTTTCAGAAGGAGTGGTACCAACTCCTCCTTGTACCTCTGGTAGAATTTGGCTGTGAATCCGTCTGGCCCTGGACTTTTTTGGTTGGTAGGCTATTAATTATTGCCTCAATTTCAGAGCCTGTTAATGGTCTATTCGGGGACTCAGTTCTTCCTTGTTTAGTCTTGGGAGAGTGTAAGTGTCCAGGAATTTATCCATTTCTTCTAGGTTTTCTTGTTTATTTGCATAGAGGTATTTATAGTATTCTCTGATGGTAATTTGTATTTCCATGGGGTCGGTGGTGATATCCCCATTATCAGTTTTTTATGGCATCTATTTGATTCTTCTCCCTTTTCTTCTTTATTAGTCTTGCTAGAGGTCTATCAATTTTGTTGATCTTTTCAAAAAACCAGCTTCTGGTTTCATTGAATTTTTTGAAGGATTTTTGTGTCTCTATGTCCTTAAGTTCTGCTCTTATCTTAGTTATTTCTTGCCTTCTGCTAGCTTTTGAATGTGTTTGCTCTTGCTTCTCTAGTTCTTTTAATTGTGATGTTAGAGTGTCAATTTTAGATCTTTTCTGCTTTCTCTTGTGGGCATTGAGTGCTATAAATTTCCCCCTACACACTGCTTTAAGTATGTCCCAGAGATTCTGGTATGTTGTATCTTTGTTCTCATTGGTTTCAAAGAACATCTTTATTTCTGCCTTCATTTCGTTACATACCCAGTAGTCATTCAGGAGCAGGTTGTTCTGTTTCCATGTAGTTGGGCAGTTTTGATTGAGTTTCTTAATCCTGAGTTCTTGTTTGAATGCGCTGTGGTCTGAGAGACAGTTTGTTATAATTTCTGTTCTTTTACATTTCATGAGGAGTGCTTTACTTCCAACTATGTGGTCAATTTTGGAATAAGTGTGATGTGGTGCTGAGAAGAATGTATATTCTGTTGATTTGGAGTGGAGAGTTCTGTAGGTGTCTATTAGGTCTGCTTGGTGCAGAGTTGAGTTCAATTCCTTGATATCCTTGTTAACTTTCTGCCTCGTCGATCTGTCTAATATTGACAGTGGGGTGTTAAAGTCTCCCATTATTATTTTATGGGAGTCTGAGTCTCTTTATAAGTCTTTAAAGACTTGCTTTATGAATCTGGGTGCTCCTGTGTTGGGTACATATACAGTTTTGTATATATTGGGTACATACACATATTGGGTATATATTTAGGATAGTTAGCTCTTCTTGTTGAATTGATCCCTTTACCATTATATAATGGCCTTCTTTGTCTCTTTTGATCTTTATTGGTTAAAGTCTGTTTTATCAGGGACTAGGATTGCAACCCCTGCCTTTTTTTGTTTTTGATTTGCTTTGTAGATCTTCCTCCATCCCATTATTTTGAACCCATGTGTGTTTCTGCACCTGAGATGGGTCTCCTGAATACAGCAAACTGACTCTTTATCCAATTTGCCAGTCTGTGTCTTTTAATTGGACCATTTACCCCATTTATATTTAAGGTTAATATTGTTATGTGTGAACTTGATCCTGTCATTATGATGTTAGCTGTTTATTTTGCTTGTTAGTTGATGCAGTTTCTTCCTAGCATCAATGGTCTTTACATTTTGACATGTTTTTGCACTGGCTGGCACCACTTGTTCCTTTCTGTGTTTAGTGCTTCCTTCAGGATCTCTTGTAGGGCAGGCCTAATGATGACAAAATCTCTCAGCATTTGCTTGTCTTTAAAGGATTTTATTTCTCCTTCACTTATGAAACTTAGTTTGGCTGGATATGAAATTCTGGGTTGAAAATTCTTTTCTTTAAGAATGTTGAATATTGGCCCCCACTCTCTTCTCACTTGTAGAGTTTCTGCCTAGAGATCTGCTGTTAATCTGATGGGCTTCCCTTTGTGGGTAACCCGACCTTTCTCTCTGGCTG
>NW_020266410.1:0-1704 GCF_003255815.1 Theropithecus gelada | reverse complement strand
AAACTTCTTTGTATTCTGTGAAATCACAACACAGAGTTACAGCTTTCACCTCAGGAAGCCTTTCTCTAAGACAGTTCTTGTGGAATTGGCAAAGTGATATTTGGAAGCCCATAGAGGGCTATGGGGACAAGGAAATATCCTCAGATGAAATGTGGAAAGAAGCTTTCTGAGAAACTGCTCTAGGATGTGTGACTTCCACTCACAGAGTTACATCTGTATTTCGTGGATCTCTTTGCTAGCCTTCTTTCTGTGGAATTCTGAGAACAGATATTTCGGATCCTTTTGAAGACTATAGGGGCAAAGGAAATATCCTCCGATAACAAAGAGAAAGAAGCTTTCTCAGAAACTTCTTTGTGTTCTGTGAAATCACCTCACAGAGTTATAGCTTTCCCCTCAGGAAGCCTTTCTCTAAGACAGTTCTTGTGGAATTGGCAAAGTGATATTTGGAAGCCCATAGAGGGCTACGGTGAAAAAGGAAACATCCTCAGATGAAATCTGGAAAGAAGCTTTCTGAGAAACTTCTCTGTGATGTGTGACTTCCACTCAAAGAGTTACACCTGTATTTCGTGGATGTCATTGCTAGCCTTATTTCTGTGGAATCTGAGAAGAGATATTTCGGATCCCTTTGAAGAGTATAGGGCCAAAGGAAATATCCTGGGATAACAAAGAGAAAAAAGCTTTCTTAGAAACTTCCTTGTGTTCTGTGAAATCATCTCACAGAGTTACAGCTTTCCCCTCAAGAAGCCTTTCTCTAAGACAGTTTTGTGGAATTTGCAAAGTGATATTTGGAAGCCCATAGAGGGCTATGGTGAAATAGGAAATATCCTCGGATGAAATCTGGAAAGAAGGTTTCTGGGAAACTGCTTACTGTTCTGTTAATTCATCTCACAGACATACATCTGTATTTCGTAGATCTCTTTGCTAGCCTTATTTCTGTGGAATCTGAGAACAGATATTTCGGATCCCTTTGAAGACTATAGGGCCAAAGGAAGTATCGTGCGATAACAAAGAGAAGAATCTTTCTGAGAAACTTCTTTGTGTTCTGTGAAATCATCTCACAGAATTACAGCTTTAAGGTCAAGAAGCCTTTCGCTAAGACAGTTCTTGTGGAATTGGCAAAGTGATATTTGAAAGCCCTTAGAGGGCTATGGTGAAAAAGGAAATATCCTCAGATGAAATCTAGAAAGAATCTTTCTGAGAAACTGCTTAGTGTTCTCTTAATTCATCTCACAGAGTTACATCTGTATTTCGTGGATCTCTTTGCTAGCCTTATTTCTGTGGAATCGGAGAACAGATATTTCGGATCCCTTTGAAGACTATAGGGCCAAAGGAAATATCCTCCGATAACAAAGAGAAAGAAGCTTTCTGACAAACTTCTTTGTGTTCTGTGAAATCATCTCACAGAGTTACAGCTTTCCCCTCCAGAAGTCTTTCTCTTGGACACTTCTTGTGGAATTGGCAAAGTGATATTTGGAAGCCCGTAGAGGGCTATGGAGAAAAAGGAAATATCCTCAGATGAAATCTGGAAAGAAGCCTTCTGAGAAACTGCTCTGTGATGTGTGACTTCCACTCACAGAGTGACATCTGTATTTCGTGGATCTCTTTGCTAGCCTTCTTTCTGTGGAATCTGAGAACAGATATTTCGGATCCGTTTCAAGACTATAGGGCCAAAGGAAATATAATCCGATAACAAGGAGAAAGAAG
>NW_020266409.1:765-1704 GCF_003255815.1 Theropithecus gelada | reverse complement strand
TGTTCTGTGAAATCACCTCACAGAGTTACAGCTTTCCCCTCAAGAAGCCTTTCGCTAAGAGAGTTCTTGTGGAATTGGCAAAGTGATATTTGGAAGCCCATAGAGGGCTAGGGTTAAAAAGGAAATATCATCAGGTGAAATCTGGAAAGAAGCTTTCTGAGAAACTGCTCAGTATTCCGTTAATTCATCTCACAGAGGTACATCTGTATTTCGTGGATCTCTTTGCTAGCCTTATTTCTGTGGAATCTGAGAACAGATATTTCAGATCCCTTTGAAAACTATAGGGCCAAAGGAAATATACTCCGATAACAAAGAGAAACAAGCTTTCTGAGAAACTTCTTTGTGTTCTGTGAAATCACCTCACAGAGTTACAGCCTTCCCCTCAAGAAGCCTTTCGCTAAGACAGTTCTTGTGGAATTGGCAAAGTGATATTTGCAAGACCTTAGAGGGCTATGCTGAAAAAGGAAATATCCTGATATGAAATCTGGAAAGAACCTTTCTGAGAAACTGCTTAGTGTTCTGTTAATTCATCTCACAGAGTTACATCTGTATTTCTTGGATCTCTATGCTAGCCTTATTTCTGTTGAATCTGAGAACAGATATTTCGGATCCCTTTGAACACTGTAGGGCCAAAGGAAATATCCTCCGATACCAAAGAGAAAGAAGATTTCTGAGAAACTGCTTTGTGTTCTGTGAAATCATCTCACAGAGTTACAGCTTTCCCCTCAAGAAGCCTTGCGCTTACACAGTTCGTGTGGAATTGGCAAAGTGATATATGGAAGACCATAGAGGGCTATGGTGAAAAAGGAAATATCCTCAGATGAAATCTGGAAAGAAGCTTTCTGAGAAACTGCTCTGTGATGTGTGACTTCCACTCACAGAGTTACATCTTTATATCGTGCATCTCTTTGCTAGCCTTATTTCTGTGGAATCTGAGAA
>NW_020266409.1:0-668 GCF_003255815.1 Theropithecus gelada | reverse complement strand
GAAATATCCTCAGATGAAATCTGGAAAGAACCTTTTGGAAACTGCTATGTGATGTGTGACATCTACTCACAGAGTGACATCTGTATTTCATAAATCCCTTTGCTAGCCTTATTTCTGTGGAATCTTAGAACAGATATTTCGGATCCCTTTGAAGACTCTAGGACCAAAGGAAATATCCTCCGATAACAAAGAGAAAGAAGCTTTCTGAGAAACTTCTTTGTGTTCTGTGAAATCATCTCACAGAGTTACAGCTTTCCCCTCAAGAGGCCTTTCGCTAAGCCAGTTCTTGTGGAATTGGCAAAGTGATATTTGGAAGTGCATAGAGGGCTATGGTGAAAAAGGAAATATCCTCAGATGAAATCTGGAAAGAAGCTCTCTGCGAAACTGCTTAGTGTTCTGTTAATTCATCTCACATGGTTACATCTGTTTTTCGTGGAACTCTTTGCTAGCCTTATTTCTGTGGAATCTGAGAACAGATATTTCGGATCCCTTTGAAAACTATAGGGCCAAAGGAAATATCCTCCGATAACAGAGAGAAACAAGCTTTCTGAGAAACTTCTTTGTGTTCTGTGAAATCACCTCACAGAGTTACAGCCTTCCCCTCAAGAACCCTTTCGCTATGACAGTTCTTGTGGAATTGGCAAAGTGATATTTGGAAGCCCTTAGAG
>NW_020266408.1:0-1704 GCF_003255815.1 Theropithecus gelada | reverse complement strand
AGACTCCTTGGAAAGAGTTGTGAAAATGCCACAGGTACAAACACCTGCGGGCCACTCTCACAGGGACAGCTCCATGAGGCACTGCCGCTCATTCCCAGAACCTCCTGCCACAGGCAGCACTTAGACAGTGACCCACCGACCAGGGAGGATGCCAGCCAGGATGTGTCATCCTCAGCTCTTCAGGACATGATGCCAGCAGGGGCAAAGTTATCCCCAGCAACAAGACAGAGGAAGAAAGGAAAATGGAAGAAAGGACAATGTCACAGGAGCCACCATGACCAAGAGAGACGGTTCCAGAAGTGCAGGACGGCTTCACATGCAGATGCTGTGGCTGTGCGATTACACTCCGAGAGGCGAGTCCAGGCCACTCTCAGGGTGCTCGCTGCCCTCACCTGGGGGCCTGCAGGACATCAATCCTGAGAACACCGTGTTCTAGTGGAGTAGAATGAACTGACAGATACACAGCAAAGCTCCACATACTTTTCCTTTTCTTTGTGCCTACAAAGTTCTTCTTCAGTGTCCTCTCTCTTTTCAGCTACTACCGCTGTGTTGGTTTCAAAAAGCAGGACAATAGTAAAAATTGGAGACAAGTGTTTGGCCATGAAGAGAAATACTGGCTGTCTCCCGCATTTTCAAGCGTGGGTGATGGTTGCAGTTTTCCAGCTCACCTTGCAGGTGATGAATCCAGAAAAAGCTTCTGTTACAAATCAAAACGGACATGTCAGAAGTATTAGCTCAAATCAACCTTGTCCTGTCAAACCACCTAGTGACTCAAAAGACCACCTGGACTGTTAATTTCAGTGGCCAGAGAGTGGAGCTGGAGAAGGAGTTGTTAGATCAGGGACAAATAACCATGTTCTAGTGGCAACAGAAAATGGAACAAATGGTTATTTGTTTATAACCATTTGAATCACAGCAAGGTGTATAAACACATTATTGAGTGATAGTTTCAGTTCTACGCCCAAGAAGATGATCAGTGGAGTGAAGTAATTGAAGTACCACAGAAGATATATTTGTATTTTTTGTTTTTTCAACTTTCAGTTTCAGGGGGTGTGTATATGTATAATATTTGTGTATATAAAATAAATATATATATAATTAAAGAAAGCCTTTGCACAGTTTGCTGGAGCCACAGAAGCACCGCTCCAGAGCAGAGCAATGCCTTACATCTTCAGGGTTCATTTGTACAACATTCACTAGCAGCTACAGAAGTGACTTAACTTCCCTCTGGAAATAATGCTTGCCTGTTGTGAGATGTTGGAATATATATGAACCATCATCATGTGTTAACACGCCATAAGGCGTTTTTGATACCTGATTCACGTTATTAGAGTTGCTTCTTAGTGTCCATGTGACTTTTCACTTCAAAAACACAAGCCAGAAACTTAAGTGAAGGACACCTAGGGCAAATGGTGACTGAAAGTGAGGAAGATCCAAATTACTGTTGCTTGTCCTGTATAAGGAAAAGAAAACAATTCTTTTCTTATTCACCAATTTAATTCTTAATTTGCTAATTATAATTATGCTTATATACATTTCAACATTTTAATACAGTATTTTTTATGGTTAGCTCTAAAATTTTTAAAAGGATTCTGTTCCTCTAGAACCACTCTTCATACCATAGTCTGTATCAGTCTGGATTCTTCAGAGAAGCAGAACCAATAGGGTGTGTGTGTGTGTGTGTGTGTGTGTGTGTGTGTGTGT
>NW_020266407.1:0-1704 GCF_003255815.1 Theropithecus gelada | reverse complement strand
CTCTTTGTTATCGGAGGATATTTCCTTTGGATGTACAGTCTTCAAAGAGATCCGAAATATCTGTTCTCAGATTCCACAGAAACAAGGCTAACAAACAGATCCACGAAATACAGATGTAACTCTGTGGGACGAATTAACAGAACACTAAGCAGTTTCTCAGAAAGCTTCTTTCCAGATTTCATCTGAGGATATTTCCTTTTTCACCATAGCCCTCTATGGGCTTCCAAATATCACTTGGCGAATTCCACAAGAACTGTCTTAGCGAAAGGCTTCCTGAGGGGAGAGCTGTAAATCTGTGAGATGATTTCAGAGACCACAAAGAAGTGTCTCTGAAAGCTTCTTTCTATTTGTTATCATAGGATATTTCCTTTGGCCCCATAGTCTTCAAAGGGATCCGAAATATCTGTTCTCAGATTCCATAGAAAAAAGGCTAGCAAAGAGATCCACGAAATACAGATGTAACACTGTGAGATGAATTAACAGAACACTAAGCAGTTTCTTAGAAAGCTTCTTTCCAGATTTCATCTGAGGATATTTCCTTTTTCAGCATAGAACTCTATGGGCTTCCAAATATCACTTTGCCAATTCCACAAGAAATGTCTTAGCGAAAGGTTTCTGGAGGGGAAAGCTGTAACTGTGTAAGATGATTTCACAGAACACAAAGAAGTTTCTCAGAAAGCTTCTTTCTCTTTGTTATCGGAGGATACTTCCTTTGGCCCTAAAGTCTTCAAAGGGATACGAAATATCTGTTCTCAGATTCCACAGAAATAAGGCTAGCAAAGAGATCCATGAAATACAGATGTAACTCTGTGAGATGAATTAACAGAACACTAAGCAGTTTCTCATAAAGCTTCTTTCCAGATTTCATATGAGGATACTTCCTTTTTCACCATAGCCCTCGATGGGCTTCCAAATATCACTTTGCCAATTCCACAAGAACTGTCTTAGCGATAGGCTTCTCTAGTGGAAAGCTGTAACTCTGTGAGGAGATTTCACAGAACACAAAGAAGTTTCTCAGAAAGCTTCTTTCCAGATTTCATCTGAGGATATTTCCTTTTTCACCATAGCCTTCTATGGGCTTCCAAATATCACTTAGCCAATTCCACAAGAACTGACTTAGCGAAAGGCTTCTTGAAGGGAAAGCTGTAACTCTGTGAGATGATTTCACAGAACACAAAGAAGTTTCTCAGGAAGCTTCTTTCTCTTTGTCATGGGAGGATATTTCCTTTGGCCCTATAGTCGTAAAAGGATCCGAAATATCTGTTCTCAGATTCCACAGAAATAAAGGTAGCAAAGAAATCCACGAAATACAGATGTAACTCTGTGAGATGAATTAACGGAACACTAAGCAGTTTCTCAGAAAGCTTCTTTCCAGATTTCATCTCAGGATATATCCTTTTTCAGGATAGCCCTCTATGAAATTCCAAATATCACTTTGCCAATTCCAAAAGAATTGTCTTAGCGAAAGGCTTCTTTAAGGGAAAGCTGTAACTCTATGAGATGGTTTCACAGAACACAAAGAAGTTTCTCAGAAAGCTTCTTTCTCTTTGTTATCGGAGGATATTTCCTTTGGCCCTATAGTCTTCAAAGGAATCCGGATTATCTCTTCTCAGATTCCACAGAAATAAGGCTAGCAAAGAGATCCACGAAATACAGATGTAACTCTGTGAGATGAATTAAGAGAACACTAAGCAGTTTCTCACA
>NW_020266406.1:0-1705 GCF_003255815.1 Theropithecus gelada | reverse complement strand
TTTTATCTGAGGATATTTCCCTTTTCACCATAGCCCTCCATGGGCTTAAAAAAATCACTTTACATATTCCACAAGAACAGTCTTAGCGAAAGGCTTCTTGAGGGGAAACCTGTAACTCTGTGAGTTGAATTCACAGATCATAAAGAAGTTTCTCAGAAAGCTTCTTTCTCATTTTGATCAGAGGCTATTTCCTTTGGTGGTATAGTCTTCAAAGGGATGCGCAATACCAGTTCTCAGATTCCACAGTAATAAGGCTACCAAACAGCTCCACGAAATACAGCTGTAACTCAGTGAGTGGAAGTCACACATCACAAAGCAGTTGCTCAGAAATCTTCGTTCCAGTTTTCATCTGATGATATTTTCTTTTTCACCTTTGGCCTCTATGGCCTACCAAATATCCCTTTGCAAATTCCACAAGAACAGTCTTAGCGAACGGAGTCTGGAGTGAAAAGCTGTAACTCTGTGAGATGAATGCAAAGAACAGAGAGCAGTTTCTCAGAAAGCTTCTTTCCAGTTTTTATCTGAGGATATTTCCCTTTTCAGCATTGCTCTCCATTGGCTTCCAAATATCACTTTGCCAATTCCACAAGAACAGTCTTAGCGAAAGGCTTCTTGAGGGGAAACCTGTAACTCTGTGAGATGAATTCACAGATCATAAAGAAGTTTCTCAGAAAGTTTCTTTCTCATTTTGATCGGAGGCTATTTCCTTTGGCCCTATAGTCTTCAAAGGCATGCGAAATATCATTTCTCAGATTCCACAGAAATAAGGCTAACAAACAGCTCCACAACATACAGCTGTAACTCAGTGAGTGGAAGTCACACATCACAAAGCAGTTGCTCAGAAATCTTCGTTCCAGTTTTCATCTGATGATATTTTCTTTTTCACCTTTGGCCTCTATGGCCTACCAAATATCCCTTTGCAAATTCCACAAGAACAGTCTTAGCAAACGGCTTCTGGAGTGGAAAGCTGTAACTCAGTGAGGTGAATGCACAGAACACAGAGCAGTTTCTCAGAAAGCTTCTTTCCAGTTATTATCTGAGGAAATTTTCCTTTTCACCATAGCCCTCCATGGGCTTCCAAATATCACTTTGCAAATTCCTCAAGAACAGTCTTAGTGAAAGGCTTCTTGAGGGGAAAGCTGTAACTCTGTGAGATGAACTCACAGATCACAAAGAAGTTTCTCAGAAAGCTTCTTTCTCATTTTGATTGGAGGATATTTCCTTTGGCCCTATACTCTTCAAAGGGATCCAAAATATCAGTTCTCAGTTTCCACAGAAATAAGGCTAGCAAAGAGCTCCACGAAAAACAGCTGTAATTCAGTGACTGGAAGTGACACATCACAAACCAGTGGCTCAGAAAGCTTCTTTCCAGTTCTCATCTGAGTATATTTTCTTTTTCACCATAGGCCTCTATGGGCTTCCAAATATCGCTTTGCAAACTCCACAAGAACAGTCTTAGCGAACGGCATCTGGAGGGGAAAACTGTAACTCTGTGAGATGAATTCACAGAACACAGAGCAGTTTCTCAGAAAGCTTCTTTCCAGTTTTCATCTGATGATATTTTCTTTTTCACCATGGGTCTATAGGGGTTCCAAATACCCCTTTGCAAATTCCACATGAACTGTCTTAGCGAACGGCTTCTGGAGGGGAAAGCTGTAACTTTGTGAGATGAATTCACAGAACACAGAGCAGTTTCTCAGAAAGC
>NW_020266405.1:0-1705 GCF_003255815.1 Theropithecus gelada | reverse complement strand
GCTTTCTGAGAAACTGCTCTGTGTTCTGTGAATTCATCTCACAAAGTTACAGCTTTCCCCTCCAGAAGCCGTTCGCTAAGACAGTTCATGTGGAATTTGCAAAGGGGTATTTGGAACCCCTATAGACCCATGGTGAAAAAGAAAATATCATCAGATGAAAACTGGAAAGAAGCTTTCTGAGAAACTGCTCTGTGTTCTGTGAATTCATCTCACAGAGTTACAGTTTTCCCCTCCAGATGCCGTTCGCTAAGACTGTTCTTGTGGAGTTTGCAAAGCGATATTTGGAAGCCCATAGAGGCCTATGGTGAAAAAGAAAATATACTCAGATGAGAACTGGAAAGAAGCTTTCTGAGCCACTGGTTTGTGATGTGTCACTTCCAGTCACTGAATTACAGCTGTTTTTCGTGGAGCTCTTTGCTAGCCTTATTTCTGTGGAAACTGAGAACTGATATTTTGGATCCCTTTGAAGAGTATAGGGCCAAAGGAAATATCCTCCAATCAAAATGAGAAAGAAGCTTTCTGAGAAACTTCTTTGTGATCTGTGAGTTCATCTCACAGAGTTACAGCTTTCCCCTCAAGAAGCCTTTCACTAAGACTGTTCTTGAGGAATTTGCAAAGTGATATTTGGAAGCCCATGGAGGGCTATGGTGAAAAGGAAAATTTCCTCAGATAATAACTGGAAAGAAGCTTTCTGAGAAACTGCTCTGTGTTCTGTGCATTCACCTCACTGAGTTACAGCTTTCCACTCCAGAAGCCGTTTGCTAAGACTGTTCTTGTGGAATTTGCAAAGGGATATTTGGTAGGCCATAGAGGCCAAAGGTGAAAAAGAAAATATCATCAGATGAAAACTGGAACGAAGATTTCTGAGCAACTGCTTTGTGATGTGTGACTTCCACTCACTGAGTTACAGCTGTATGTTGTGGAGCTGTTTGTTAGCCTTATTTCTGTGGAATCTGAGAAATGATATTTCGCATGCCTTTGAAGACTATAGGGCCAAAGGAAATAGCCTCCGATCAAAATGAGAAAGAAACTTTCTGAGAAACTTCTTTATGATCTGTGAATTCATCTCACAGAGTTACAGGTTTCCCCTCAAGAAGCCTTTCGCTAAGACTGTTCTTGTGGAATTGGCAAAGTGATATTTGGAAGCCAATGGAGAGCAATGCTGAAAAGGGAAATATCCTCAGATAAAAACTGGAAAGAAGCTTTCTGAGAAACTGCTCTCTGTTCTTTGCATTCATCTCACAGAGTTACAGCTTTTCACTCCAGACTCCGTTCGCTAAGACTGTTCTTGTGGAATTTGCAAAGGGATATTTGGTAGGCCATAGAGGCCAAAGGTGAAAAAGAAAATATCATCAGATGAAAACTGGAACGAAGATTTCTGAGCAACTGCTTTGTGATGTGTGACTTCCACTCACTGAGTTACAGCTGTATTTCGTGGAGCTGTTTGGTAGCCTTATTACTGTGGAATCTGAGAACTGGTATTGCGCATCCCTTTGAAGACTATACCACCAAAGGAAATAGCCTCTGATCAAAATGAGAAAGAAGCTTTCTGAGAAACTTCTTTATGATCTGTGAATTCAACTCACAGAGTTACAGGTTTCCCCTCAAGAAGCCTTTCGCTAAGACTGTTCTTGTGGAATATGTAAAGTGATTTTTTTAAGCCCATGGAGGGCTATGGTGAAAAGGGAAATATCCTCAGATAAAA
>NW_020266404.1:0-1705 GCF_003255815.1 Theropithecus gelada | reverse complement strand
AAAAAAAAAAAAAAAAAAAAAGCACTATATGTATGTTATATGTATGTTAATTTTTTCATTGTTTTAAGTTTACATTTTCTTTTTTTAAGAGATAAGGTGTTGCTCTGTTATCTGGAGTGCAGTGGTGCGATTATAACTCACTGCAGCCTCCAACTCCTGGACTCAAACAATCCTCTCACCTCAGCCTCCTGAGTAGCCAGGACTACAGGTGCACACCACTGCTCCTGGCTAATTTTTAAACTTTTTGTAGAAATGGCGTCTTGTTTTTGTTGCCCGCGCTGGTCTTGAACTCCTGGGCTCAAGCGATCCTCCTACCTTGGCCTCCCAAAGTGCTGGGATCACAGGCATGAGCCACCATGCCCAGCTACATGTTAATTATTACTGTTAGAGGAAAAAAAAAAACTCATGTATAATACTATATTAGAGTAGGATAGAATGTGAAGATCAGAGCCACAGAAAGTCTGAAGTGGGGAAGAGGTAAAATAGAAAGTCATATTCACAGTCGAACTCCTACCAATGATGAGTGTGGAAGAGGCTTTATATCTTTTTAGATGTGAATGCTAAAACTTAGTTTCTCCCCTTGAACAGGGTAATACTCACTCTTGAGGGTCGTAAAGGGTTAATGCAAATAGAAACCCCCAGCAAAGCTCACAGGAGGTGCTCCTGAGATCAGCTGAGTGTGACAGTTAATTCCATGTGTCAACATGATTGGGCCACGGGGTGCCCGGATATTTGGCTAAACAGTATATGTGGGTGTGTTAGTGAGGGTGTCTCTGAAAACCCTGGTAAATAACCTATATATGTCGGCTGCATTCATTAGGATATGTGATTTGGGTAATAAAGGTTTGGGAGAAAAAAAAAATCTGATCTCATTAAGCAGAGGAATTCCTATTCCTCCCCAGGCTGGGGGCCTGCTCTGGGAATCTCACTGGCAATGAAGCACTTGATGAGATGTGTCCACAACTGTCAGATATCACCCACATCAAGCCTTAGGCACACACTAGTTATGTAATCTGAGGCATCTTACTCTCTGTGGATCTCAGGGTATCTATTAATAAAATAGGTATAGACTAGGCATGGTGGCTTACACCTGTAATCCCAGCACTTTGGGAGGCTGAGGCGGGAGGATTGCTTACGGCCAGGAGTTCGAGACCAGCCTGGACAACATAGTGAGACCCCATCTCTACAGAAAATAGAAAAATTAGCGGGCTGTGGTAGTGCATGCCTGTAGTCCCAGCTAATCAGGAGGCTGAGGCAGAAGGATCACTTCAGCAGAGGAGGTTGAGGCCTTATGCCTGTAATCCCAGCACTTCGGGAGGCTGAGGCGGGTGGATCACCTGAGGTCAGGAGTTTGAGACTAGCCTGGCCAACATGGTGAAACACTATTTCTACTAAAAATACAAAAAATTAGCCAGGCGTTGTGGCAGGCGCCTATAATCCCAGCTACTTGGGAGGCTGAGGGACTTGTTCTTGGACCACTGAGTGATCGCCGGGGCCAAGGCCTTTGTCTTTCTCGTTCGTGGCTGAATCCCTGCCTCCCGAGCTGTGCCTGGCATGGAGCAGACACTCAGTCAGTACTTGTTGAATTTGTGAGTGAATGCATGCAAGAAATCACTTCACTGTGCCAGGCCCTATTCTGAGTGCTGGGCACACAAAGTCTTTGCACTCCAGCCTGGGTGACAGAGTGAGACTGTCTCAAAAAAAA
>NW_020266403.1:0-1705 GCF_003255815.1 Theropithecus gelada | reverse complement strand
CCCCGTCTCTACTAAAAAATACAAAAAACTAGCCGGGCGAGGTGGCGGGCGCCTGTAGTCCCAGCTACTCGGGAGGCTGAGGCAGGAGAATGGCATAAACCCGGGAGGCGGAGCTTGCAGTGAGCTGAGATCCCGCCACTGTACTCCAGCCTGGGCGACAGAGCGAGACTCCGTCTCAAAAAAAAAAAAAAAAAAAAAAATAGTGAAGATGGGCCAGGCACAGTGGCTCACGCCTGCAGTCCCAGTACTATGGGAGGCCAAGGCAGGCAGATTACCTGAGGTCAGGAGCTGGAGACCAGCCTGGTCAATGTGGTGAAACCCCATCTCTACTAAAAGTACAAAAATTAGGCGGGTGTGGTGGCAAGCACCTGTAATCCCAGCTACTCAGGAGGCTGAGGTAGGAGAATATCTTGAAGCCGGGAGGTGGAGGTTGCTGTGAGCCCAGGGCCTGGCAGCAGCAGTTAATCCATAAAACATCTGAATGCCTTCAGGAAGAAGGGATGGGCTATTGTCATAACTATTTGACAGAGAAGGAAGCTGAGGCACAGAGAAGCTAGGAAACTCACCTCAAGCCTCACAGTGGACATGGGGACGGATGCGGAGATGCAAACCTGGAGCTTTGACTCCTGAGCTCCAATTCAAACCCTGAGACCCCCAGCTCCTGCTCACGGAGCGCTCAGAAGACGCCAACCCCTCCGGGCTCCTATATCTACCACTAAACCCCTGGGGGGCGGGGGATGGTTGCTATCATAAAGCCCGGAGGGCTCAGAGGCGGCCGTCCCAGAGGGGATAGGGCAGGAGATGGAAGAGTCCAGGAAAGAAGGAGTGTTGAGGTCGGCCTGGTTGCCCGCTCCCAGCACCCGGGCCCTGTTCCCCGTGGGCCCGCGCCCACGCTCCAGCCCTCACCTCGCAGCTGCTGCTCGGCACCGTCTTGCGTCTCCAGCAGCCGCTCCACCACCTGCTCGTGGCGCCCCAGCAGCCGTCTCTGCTGCGCCTCGGCGCGGTTGGCGCCCAGCAGGCTGAGCAACCCCTGGCTCACCTCCTCTATGTCGCGGAAGGCGGCCATGACTACGCCGGGCCCCAACCCGCGCAAATTTGACTGCCCGCGGAGCCCGCCCTCTTCCCGAAGAGGTTGCTTTCCATTGGAACTTTTCTACGTCAGTCATAAGCAATAGCCAATAGGCATAGGGAACAGCGTCTCAGAATGGGGGAAGCCGCCTAGGGTCTGGCCTGGTGCGCCTGCGACCACTCCTCCGTCAGTCATCGGCGATGACCAATCGGCGCAGGAAGCGAGAGGCTGCGTTAGCCCTCCCGATGCGCCTGCGCGGGATGGAAAGCGGCTGTTTATTTCTCCATAGGTCGAGCGCCTGCTCTGTGCAGGGCCGGGTTCTAAAGGCAAAGCCTCAAGCAGCTTCTCCTGGACCTTACATCCTACAGTGTGTGCGTGGGATACACACAATAAGCATAGAGAATAAGCAGATTCTATGAGAGGCTGCATAGAAATATGGCGTCTGTAGCCAAGTTACTGGGTTCGAATCCCAGCGTTGCCACTTACTAGCTGTGTTACCCTGGACAAATTTCACCCCTATGTGCGGTACTTTCCTCCATAGTAAAATGAGGGTCATACTAGTGCCTATGTCAGGGTTGACGTGAGAATTCTTATTGCTTTTTTTTTAGAGACAAGGTATTGATTGCTCTGTCACTC
>NW_020266402.1:0-1705 GCF_003255815.1 Theropithecus gelada | reverse complement strand
ATGCATGGATCCCCCAGATACTTGTCATGAGCCTGTGTCACTGCTAATTGGTGAGAATCCTGTGACACGACCATTTTCAGATGTCTGCAAAGGGCAGAGCGAGGAGTCCCAGCAAGCACATACATCTGTCCTGAGTTTGCCCATTGGCACCCATAGCTGTGCAGTCTACTGGACTCCCTGGCACATGAGCTTCCTCTGTTGTGGTTCCCTCTTTCCCCCAGTGTGGACTGCAGTCCCTGCCCATGGAGGTGCGCTGCAGACAGAAACAGCATCAGAGGCCTGGCTTCCTGAGGAATTGCTCCCAGTTTGAGGAAGGAAGAAAGTCCCATCTACAATGACCACCCGCCAGCCTGGAGGAAGCTCCATGCCAGCAGCATGGACCAGCATGGGAGCCAGAGTCCTGCTAATGCTGCAGCTCATCACTCCCACTCAGAAGCCCAGCAGCCATTGCCACATCCCATTTGCAGGGTCTCCTGCCCCCGTGCCCCCACGCGCCCATGGACCCACACACCTCTCCTCCTGTTTGCCCAAAGTAGGCCTGGAGGGAATTTTTCAAGTCCACTTTTTGCAGGTAAATCAAAACATTACAAAATAACCACTGCACACCGGGTCCAATGCCTTTCCAAACTCACTCTTTTCTCTGACCCTTAAACAGTTGTCCCGCATCTCCCAGACTCCACTGTACCTTGATCAGCAGGTCCCTCTTCACTGCAGTGTCTTTTTTGCAGAGTTCTTTTAGATATTTTGTGCTTTTGCTGTTGACAGAGAAAAGAAAAAAGGGTAAATTTGGGAATCACGGGGGAGATTTGTGAGTTCCAATCCCTTTTGTTTGAAACTCAATGAATCTAAGCTTCCTGCGTGAGAGTTTCCAGTGGGGTCATCTGATGACAAGGGCTCCAGAGGAGCAGGGTGGGATTGTCATGCTCCTCCCCTGGCCCATCTCCACTTCACATGAGCCCCTGTGTGTTCACAGTTAGCTTCCAGCTGGACACAGTTCCACTGGTGGGTACAAACACCTGAAAGCCTCCAATTGGCTCCAGTCTGTTCCTGATGGTTAAAAACCCTTACTCCTGAGTTAGAAATCCTTGCCTAGGAGTCCAGGGCAGCTTAGTGACCACACCCACCAGCCCATCCCTGCCTCCAGCGTCCCTGTTCTCCAAGAACCTTTCAGAGTCATTGAGGGCCCATGGGGAGACCTATGGGTCCCTAGGTCAACCCTGCTGCTCCCCTGAAGGGAGCTCCTCACCTGGACACTCCTGCCCACGTCTTGTGTAGCCGATGTATTGGGTTGCTGCGCAGAGCAGAGACGATGGCGTGCACCGCGGAGAAGTTATTGAGGCGTAGGCACTCCTGGAGAGGGAAGAGTGAGCTGTGAGGTCCAGAGTTGGCGTCGGACCCACTTCAGCCTCAGCCCCCTCTGCTGAGATCTCCCTTCCTGAGTGAAGCAGAGGCCTAGGGAGCCTCATGAGGGTACACCTGGGGCTGAGTGAATGTCATTCATCTGAAAAGATTTCAGTTCAACCCAAGGAAGATCCCAGGTCAGAAGTGAGCAGCCACTACTGGGCCATGGGGGTCAAGGTCAGGGAACCTCTGGGAAGAAGGGCCCAGGGCATGTGCAGGGCTCAGGCTAGAGATACAGATGCCAATCCTGAAAGCCGATGGAGGAGAAGAGGCAGTTCCCCATTTTTAGAGAGGGAATCCCAAG
>NW_020266401.1:0-8026 GCF_003255815.1 Theropithecus gelada | reverse complement strand
TTGTAAAATGAGTGAGTAGAAGGATGGAGCTGCTGTCAGTGGAGATGGGGAGACTCTGGCAGGATCGTACTGAGGAGGGGGCATCACAGGCACTCAGTGGAGATGTCTACTAGGAATGCAGGTGGGGGAGCTGGGGTGGAATTTAGACAGACAATTCCAGAGTTTAGCAAAAAGGAGAAGTAGACTGGGCTGGAGAAATAGATTTAGTAGGTCACACCATATAAACAATACTTAAAATCTCAAGGATGGATGAAGCACCAAGGGAGTGGTTGACTGGAAAAGAATGAGGGCAAGGACTGAACCCTGGACCTCCAGTTCTAAGGGATCAGAGCAGACCACACCCAGAGCAGACTGCACAGTTCTGACCCCAAGTCTAGAGAACACTTAGATAAGGAATGCTCATGTCCACAGGGATCACCTGGATGTGGTGCTGAGATCCAGGAAGTCTGGAGTCGAGCAAGAGATTCTTGATTTATAACAAGGCTGGAGCTCATGCTGCTGGTCTCCAGATCAAGAACACCAGGATCCCACATGCCTGAGCATCAGTCTCACCTATAACCCTTGTTATATAAGTGATTCCTTGGTCTTGTGCGTAATACTCTGAGACAGACATTCTGGGAAACGGCCTGCGTATTTTCTAAGCCCCACCAGCAATCCTGTTGCTCAGCCAGATTGGGAACCACTGAGACCAGAGATCAGAGAGTGGCCAGGGTGGGTGGGTGGGGTGGGTTTTCAAATCTTGTTTAAAAGAGGATTTTTCTTGCAAAAGAAAAGGGAGGATGTGTATCATCAGTTATGAGATGTGATATTCCCTGTTGTTCTCTCCACCATGGGGTAGAGGCCAGGTACACAATTCAGGATGTGGCTCTCGCACAAAGAACCCCCTGAATGCCGCTCTCTGACACTCGTCCACAGACTCATTTCTCACTCACTTCTTGGAGCAAACTATGGAAACCAGTTCTCTAATTTACACATGAAGTAGTATACGTGGTATTGGGGGCTAATTTTATTGTGGGGAATGTTAGGGACAAACTGCCCCAAAAAGCTTCTTGGTACTGCGGACACTGCCCCAAAACCTCTCTGAGCTGCCCACCCCTCCCCCTAATGCTCTGCGACTCTTCTCCGTCCCCCAAGCCTCTTTACATTTCTAAGCCCTTATCTAGGTGCAGCTGTGAAGCCAGCAGACTTCACTTATCACACTTTCCTGCAATAAGCAAACCCTAAATACAAACCATCCAGACTGCACAGGGGGAGGTCGTGCGAAGCATAAATAAACTGTACCTAAACCCTCCTGTAAAAAACGTAATAAATGTCACAAAGTGATATATGGCAAAATTAACCAGCAAACAACCCCAGGAGGTGGCCATACCAAAGACCTCCCTCACACTCCCCTCCTCAATATAAACCCCTCATTCTGTAAGCTTGGTGCTGCCTCCTCTGTCTGTGGTGGAGCAGCTGGCAGGTTAACAAACTTCCTCGTCTGACCTTGGGTTTCCTTCTCATCCTTTCTCTTGGCTGACCTTACAGGGAAGGCCACAGAACCAGCGTGGAAACTACACATCCAGGAACAGAATCCACAGCCCACCCTGGATCAGGTCCCTCCTGGGAACAACTGCCCCTGCTGCTGAGCACAGACGCCACTGCTCACACTTCTGACACCTGGTGCTGGACACTGGACCCTGAGGACAGGACAGATGTCACTGCTGCACCTGGAAACTGGACATCACTACTCCCATTCAACCACTTCTACTAAAATACATTCTGCACAGTCCCAGCCTCTGTGTCACCTCTTTCTGGCTCAGAGTCTGGCAGTGATATAGGAGTTGAGAAGAAATTATTTCGGCAGATAGTGAGGGTATAGAAGTCTTCAGTAAGGTTTTTTAAAATGAAATGCAGCCCCCAAATCATTTCCTTTTCTAACAAAGAGCATCCTGTAAAATTACTACATGTAACAAGAGAGATAGACTGCAATACAGTTAGAGAGGAGACTTCAACATCCCAGCCTCAGCATAAGACTGATCATCTACACAGAAAATCAGGAAAGAAACATTGGATTTAAACTGAACTTTAGACCAAATAAAGATAACAGATATTTACAGAGCACTTTATTTAACACTACAGAATATACACTCTTTTCATGAACATGTGGAACATTTTCCAGGAGAGAGCCTATGTTAAGCCACAAAACAAGTCTCAACAAATTTTCAAAAACTGAAATCATATCAAATATCTTCTCTGGCCACAATGGAAAAATACTAGAAATACACACCAAGGGAAAGTTTGGCAACTAGACAGATACATTTAGCTATTTAGCTTCCACTTATAAGTGAGAACATGCAGTATTTGGTTTTCTGTTCCTGCATTAGTTTGCTAAGGATAATGGCTTCCAGCTCCATCCATGTCTTTGCAAAGGACATGATCTTGTTCCTTTTACTGGCTGCATAGTATTACATGGTATGTATCTATCACATTGCCTTTATCCAGTCTATCATGGATGGACATTTAAGTTGATTCCGTGTCTTTTCTATTGTGAATATTGCTGCAATGAACATATGTGTCTATGTCTTTACAACAGAATGATTTATATTCTTTTGGGTATAATGGTACTTCTGTCTTAAGGCCTTTGAGAAATCACCGCACAATGGCTGATCTAATTTACAGTCTCACTAAAAGTGTATAAGTGTTCCTTTTTCTCCACAACCTTGCCAACATCTGTTATTTTTTGACTTTTTAATAATCACCATTCTGCCTGGTGTGAAATGGTATCTCATTGTGGTTTTGATTTGCATTTCTCTAATGATGAGTGATGTTGAGCTTTTTTTCATATGTTTGTTGGCTGCATGTATGTCTTCTTTTCAGAAGTGTCTATTCATACCGTTTGCTCTCTTTTTAATGGAGTTAGTTTGTTTTTTCTTATGAATTTGTTTAAGTTCCTTATAGATGCTAGATATTAGATCTTTGTTGGATTCATAATTTGCAAAAAATTTACCCTCATTCTGTAGGCTGTCTGTTTACTCTGTTGATAATTTCTTTTGCTGTGCAGAAGCTCTTTAGTTTAATTAGATCCTATTTGTCAATTTTTGCTTTGGTGCACTTGCTTTCGGCATCTTTGTTATAAAATCATTGCCCATGCCTATGTCCTGAGTGGTATTGCCTAGGTTGTCTTCCAGGGTTTTTATAGTTTTGGGTTTTACATTTAAGTCTTTAATCCATGTTGAGGTGATTTCTGTATATGGTGTACGGAAGGGGTTCAGTTTAAATCTTCTTTTTTTTTTTTTTTTTTTTTTTTTTTTTTTGTGAATGCTCTCACCTTTATTTCTCTCAATGTACCCGTGATACAGATATTTCATATGTAACAAAGGACGTGTGCACGTGTAAAACAGAGGTAGAACCATGGCTGAAACATCTAGCCTAGCAGTGAACTCATGATCCCTGAGGAGTGGGGGCGGGGGAGAAGAGGAGTCACAGGCAGTTCACCAACACCTGGAAAATCAACGACTTCATGGAGAATGAACGACTCGGGGGGATTCAGATCATGAAGTCATGAGCAGAAGGTCTTTTTTTCCGGGGATCATGTTTCTCAGTATCAATAATCAGTTGTGGGTTGTTTTCTTCTATTTCTTCCAGCAGCTTATGGAGTTCATCATTAAAGTCATCTATTTTCAACCGGAGTGTCTGGAGGGTGCCAGGACGTGTCAAGGTTTTAAACAGCATCTTCACTCCACTAGACCCCAAGGGATTCTGGCCCAGGTCCAGAGTGATGAGGCTCTGGTTGCAGCTGAGGGCAGAGCAGAGGTCTTCACAACTGAAGGGAGGGATGGAACATCCCCACAACCACAGACATCTCAAGTTGCACAGTGGTTTGCTCAAAGCCTCGCACAGGACCTTCACTCCGGTAACTCCTATGTGATTCAGTCCAAGATCCAAACACGACAGGCTTGATTTTTCTTGGAGGAGCTTTGCGAGACTGCAGCAGCCATCGCTCGTGATGTCGCAGTTCCACAGCACCAAGGCCTGCAGTTTACACTCGGGGTAGCTCAGGCCCTCACACAGAAACTTCACCCCTGTATCCTTGAGGGAGTTCTTGGCCAAGCACAGGTGTGTCAGCTCCCGGCTGACCACCAAAACAGCAGCAAGGTCCTTGCAATTGGCTTCTGTCAGGCGACAGTTTTCCAACGACAACCTCTGCAGGAAGCACTTTGGGTGCCTCAAAGTTGTGTACAGCAACTTGGCACCCTCATCCAGGAGCTCATTGTCGGAGAGGTTTACGCACATCAGGGACCGGTTGGCTTCAAGGGCCAAGGAGAGATCAGCCCACTGCTGAGTGGTAGCAGAACAAGACACCAGCCCGAAATATCGCAGGTTACATTCTGGGTGTCTCAAGACCTCACACAAGGCGGGAAGCACATCCTTCTGGTCAGTGCCTTGCAGGGTCAGATGCGTTACAGTCTTGTGACCTCGAAGAGCTAGGCAGAGGTTCCGATGAGCATCAGCTGGGAAAACGTTTTTGAACACCACTCTCTGGAGATGACAGTTGTCAGAGGCTATCTGTTCACACAGGATCTTTACTAGGGAGGCACTCAGAAAGCTATTATTGATTTCTAGACTCATCAGATCCTTATTTGAGCCAAATATGGAACAAAGGTCCGTCCAGAAAGGAAGCATGTCCTGATCATCCTGGGATCTCTCAGCCTCAGCATTGGATTCAGACGCAGCAACATTCTCCGGGAGCGTCTCCTTTCTTATCACCTGCAGTGACATTTTCTCCAAGTTTGGACAGTGCTTGAAGCAGAATGAAGACGGCGCAATGTCTACTGCATTTAAGTGCAGGGATATTTCTTTGAACTGAGCCATCACCTCCTTCACCAGCTCGTCCTCCTGAGACTCGTACAGACAGCAGAGGAGCTCCTTCAGGTCCGCCACCGTGGAATGTCCATTCTTACGACTTATGTCGCATCGCAGCAATTCCTGTTTGATCTCTGGTGACATCCGGCAGCCAAAGGTGGCCTCCAACTCCTTGACTCTCTTCTCATTAGCCAGGCCGAACAAGAAGCGTCCTGCCTGGATCAGGTCGGGGTTCTTGAGTCTTTCTTCTCTGGAAAGCAGCTTCTGCACGTTCCCAATGTCCCAGGCATGGCCGTCCCTGTCCTCCTCCTCCTTCTCCAGGGCGTAGAACAGCGCAGTGAGAAACTGCTGGAAGCTGAGGTGGATGAAGGAGTAGCAGCCTTTGGAGACTCTGTCCTGGCGGAGGATGTCTCTGTCCAGGAACAGGCGGAGGTCGGACTCCTGCACCCCAGCGCTTTCCAGGTCCTCTCCGTGGAGCACGGACATCTGCGCCCACAAACCCTGCGCGGCCAGGAGGCTCAGCGCCCGCAGCGCGCCCCAGAGCTGTGCGCCCTGCGGGAACTGGCTGCAGAGGAAGCGCAGGAACAGCCCCGTGCTGGTGAGGCAGGTGGGGGCCGGGTCCTCCCCCTTCTCCATCTGCAGCTTCAGAGTCGTGCACACGATCCAGCACACCGCGGGCGCCGAGCCCAGCTGAAACAGGGCCGCGTTGCTCCTCATCAACTCAAAGGCACGCATGGCTTGGTCCTCGTCTCCAAAGTGTCTCAGGAAATAGGCCCTCCTGTCCTCCTCCAGGAACCCCTCCACCCTTATGTAGATCGGCTGCTCTGCCACGAACCGGAGGTCCCTCAGGGCCCTGGGCCGCGTGGTGACCAGCAGGGTTGCCTTGGGTAACATCTTCCTCTTCAGCAAACTCCCCAGGAGGACCGGCACCGGCTTCTGCTGCTCCCAGTCCCCGCAGATGTCCTGGATCAGCGCCCCAGGTGGGGCTCCCAGCTCATCAAAACCGTCAATCACAAACAAGATTTTCTGTGCTTGGGCTAGGATGTGTGGAATGTCATCCTGCAGTTCAGGCCAGTCCCTGAAGACCATCTCTGCAAAACTGCACGGGCCCAGGCGGCTGAGCTCCCTGCAGCTGAGGTAGAATGCATATTTGAATTTCTGGATGAGGTTGTCCTCTGTCCAGTCCAGCATTAGTTTATTGGCCAGCGTGGTTTTCCCAAGGCCTGCAGGACTGTGCAGCACCACTGTGTGTGAGAAGGGCCCGGGAAGCACCCTGGGGTTGCTGAATGGGATCAGCATCCTGTATCTCTCAGCCATAACATGGACCTCTTTGCTGTCTCCAGGCCAGCTCTGCCACATCTCCCGGAACTTCGTCTTCAGTATAAGCCTGTACCTATCCTCGTTATCTGACTTTTCTCCTTTGACTTTGAAGACTTCAGTCAGGACGGTGACGTCTTCCTCTGTTTCTGTGCACTCTAGTGTTCCTGCTTTGAAACGCTCCAGCATTTCCTCCACGTCTACAGGTTCTCTTTCTTTCCGTGTTATCCCTAATGATAAAGGCTTGTTTTTATTAATTGATTTCAAAGCTGCCTCTCTGAGTTCGTCCTTTGCTCTCTCAGACAGATCCACTCGGTGCATCTTTTCAAAGACCTGGATGGTCGCCAACTCCGTCCAGTAGCTGTGACAATGGCTGATGAGGATTTCCGCCAGTTGCTTCCCATCCGCCTCGTCTACCTCCTTCTGGGGGATCTTCTGGACTTCATTTCCCAAGGAGACTGTCCTGAGCAGAGACTTGAACTTGCTCAGCTCATCCTGGCTGAGCTGCTCCAGGAGAGCCTGCAGGTTGAAGTTCACCTCGGTCGAAGACACCATCTTGTCCCACGTGGGAGTTCTCCTAACACCTGGACCCACTCCCCGGCGGCACTCCAGTTTAAATCTTCTGCATATGGCTAGCCAGTTATCCCAGTACCATTTATAAATAGGGAATTCTTTCCCCATTTCATGTTTTTGTCAGGTTTGTCAAAGATAACAGTTGTAGGTATGTGGTCTTATTTCTGGGTTCTCTATTCTGTTCCATTTGTTTATATGACTGCTTTTGTACCAGTACCATGCTGTTTTGGTTACTGTAGACCTGAAGTGTAGTTGAAATCTGGTACCATAATACCTACAGCTTTGTTCCTCTTGCCTAGGATTGCCTTGGCTATTCAGGCTCTTTTTTAGTTCCATGTGAATTTTTAAATTATTTTTTCTAGTTCTGTGAAGAATGTCAATGATAGTTTGATAGGAATATCATTGAATCTATACATTGTTTTGGGCAGTGTGGCCATTTCCATGATGTTGATTTTTCCTATCCATAAGCATAGGAAAATTTTCCATTTGTTTGCATTATCTCTGATTTCTTTGAACAGCGGTTTGTAGTTTCCCTTGTAGAGATCTTTTACCTCCCAAGTTAGCTATATTCCTACGTATTTTATTCTTTTTGTGGCAGTTGTGAATGGGAGTTCATTACTGATTTGGCTCTCAGCTTACCTGTTGTTGGTGTGTAGAAATGCTAGAAATTTTGCACATTGTTTTTTGTGTCCTGAGACTTTGCTGATGTTGTTTATCAGCTTAAGAAGTTTTTGGGCTGAGACTATGGATTTTTCTAGATATCCAATCATGCCATCTGCAAACAGGAATAGTTTGACTTCCTCTCCTTCTATATGAATATCATTTATTTACTTCACCTGCCTGATTATCCTGGCCAGAACTTCCAATACTACATTGAATAGGAGTAGTGAGAGAAGGCATCCTTGTCTTGTTTCAGCTTTCAAGGGGAAGCTTTTGCCCATTCAGTATGATGTTGGCTGTGGGTTTGCCATAGATGGCTTTTACTATTTTGAGGTATGTTCCTTCAATACCTAGTTTACTGAGTGGTTTTTGTTTTGTTTTGTTTAGGCTTTTTTGAGATGGAGTGTCGCTCTGTCACCTGGGCTGGAGTGCTGTGGTGTGCTCTCGGCTCACTGCAACCTCTGCCTCCTGGGTTCAAACGATTTTCCTGCCTCAGCTTCCTGAGTAGCTGGGATTACAGGCACCCGCCATCACACCATCACATGCAGCTTTTTTTTTGTATTTTTTTTTTTAGTAGAGACTGGGTTTCACCATGTTGGCCAGGATGGTCTTGAACTCCTGACCTCGTGAT
>NW_020266400.1:0-1705 GCF_003255815.1 Theropithecus gelada | reverse complement strand
GAACAATATGCAGTTTCTCAGAAAGCTTCTTTCCAGATTTCATCTGAGGATATTTCCTTTTTAAGCATAACCCTCTATGGGCTTCAAAATATCCCTTTGCCAATTCCACAAAAACTCTCTTAGCGAAAGGCTTCTTGAGGGGAAAGCTGTAACTCTGTGAGATGATTTCACAGAACACAAAGAAGTTTCTCAGAAAGCTTCTTTCTCTTTGTTATCGGGGGATATTTCCTTTGGCCCTATACTCTTCAAAGGGGTGCGAAATATCTGTTCTCACATTCCACAGAAATAAGGCTAGCAAAGAGATCCACGAAATACACATGTAACTCTGTGAGATGAATTAACAGAACACTAAGCAGTTTCTCAGAAAGCTTCTTTCCAGATTTCATCTCGGGATATTTCCTTTTCCACCATAGCCCTCTATGGGCTTCCAAATATCACTTCGCCAATTCCACAAGACCTCTCTTAGCGAAAGGCTTCTTGAGGGGAAAGCTGTAACTCTCTGAGATGATTTCACAGAACGCAAGGAATTTTCTCAGAAGGCTTCTTTTTCTGGTTATCGGAGGATATTTCCTTTGGCCCTATAGTCTTCAAAGGGATCCGATATATCTGTTCTCAGATTCCACAGAAATAAGGCTAGCAAAGAGATCCACGAAATACAGATGTAACTCTGTGAGATGAATTAACAGAACACTAAGCAGCTTCTCAGAAAGCTTCTTTCCAGATTTCATCTGAGGATATTTCCTTTTTCACCATAACCCTCTATGAGCTTCCAAATATCACTTTCACAATTCCACAAAAACTCTCTTAGCGAAAGGCTTCTCGAGGGGAAAGCTGTAACTCTGTGAGATGATTTCACAAAACACAAAGAAGTTTCTCAGAAAGCTTCTTTCTCTTTGTTATCGGAATATATTTCCTTTGGCCCTATAGTCTTCAAAGGGATCCGAAATATCTGTTCTCAGATTCCACAGAAAGCAGGCTAGCAAAGACATACACGAAATACAGATGTACATTGTGAGTGGAAGTCACACATTACAGAGCAGTTTCTCAGAAAGCTTCTTTTCAGATTTCATCTGAGGATATTTCCTTTTTCACCTTAGCCCTCTATGGGCTTCCAAAAATCACTTTGCCAATTCCACAAGAACTGTCTTAGCGAAAGGCTTCTTGAGGGGAAAGCTGTAACACTGTGAGATGATTTCACAGAACACAAAGAAGTTTCTCAAAAAGCTTCTTTCTCTTTGTTATCGGAGTATATTTCCTTTGGCCCTATAGTCTTCAAAGGGATCCGAAATATCTGTTCTCCGATTCCATAGAAATAAGGCTAGCAAAGAGATCCACGAAATACAGATGTAACTCTGTGAGATGAATTAACAGAACACTAAGAAGTTTCTCAGAAAGCTTCTTTCCAGATTTCATCTGAGGATATTTCCTTTTTCACCATAGTTCTCTATGGGCTTCCAAATATCACTTTGCCAATTCCACAAGAACTGTCTTAGCGAAAGGCTTCCTGTGGGGAAAGCTGTAACTCTGTGAGATGATTTCACAGAACACAAAGAAGTCTCTCAGAAAGCTTCTTTCTCTTTGTTATCGGAGGATATTTCCTTTGGCCCTATAGTCTTCAAAGGGATCCGAAATATCTGTTCTCAGATTACACAGAAATAAGGCTAGCAAAGACATCCACGAAATGCAGATGTAACTCTGTGAGATG
>NW_020266399.1:0-1706 GCF_003255815.1 Theropithecus gelada | reverse complement strand
CGCTAAGACAGTTCTTGTGGAATTGGTAAAGTGATATTTGCAAGCCCATAGAGGGCTATGGTGAAACAGAAAATATCCTCAGATGAAATCTGGAAAGAAGCTTTCTGAGAAACTGCTTTGTGATTTGGGATTTCCACTCAGAGAGTTACATCTGTATGTCGTGGATCTCTTTGCTAGCCTTATTTCTGTGGAATCTGAGAACAGATATTTCGGATACCTTTGAAGACTATAGGGCCAAAGGAAATAGCCTGCGATAAAAAAGAGAAAGAAGATTTCTGAGAAGCTTCTTTGTGTTCTGTGAAATCAACTCACAGAGTTACAGCATTGTCCTGAAGTCGCCTTTGGCTAAGACAGTTCTTGTGGAATGGGCAAAGTGACATTTAGAAGACCATAGAGAGCTATGGTGAAAAAGGAAATATCCTGAGATGAAATCTGGAAAGAAGCTTTCTGAGAAACTGCTTAGTGTTCTGTTAATTCATCTCACAGAGTTACATCTGTATTTCGTGGATCTCTTTGCTAGCCTTATTTCTGGGGAATCAGAGAACAGATATTTCGGATCCCTTTGAAGACTGCAGGGCCAAAGGAAATATCCTCCGATTACAAAGAGAAAGAAGCTTTTTGAGAAACTTCTTTGTGTTCTGTGAATTCATCTCACAGAGTTACAGCTTTCCCCTCAAGAAGCCTTTCGCTAAGACAGTTCTTGTGGAATTGGCAAAGTGATATTTGGAAGCCCATAGAGGGCTATGGTGAAAAAGGAAATATGCTCAGATGAAATCTGGAAAGAAAATTTTTGAGAAACTGCTCTGTTATGTGTGACTTCTACTCACAGAGTTATATATGTATGTCGTGGATCTCTTTGCTAGCCTTATTTCTGTGGAATCTGAGAACAGATATTTCGGATCCCTTTGAAGACTCTAGGGCCAAAGGAAATATCCTCCGATAACAAAGAGAAAGAAGCTTTCTGAGAAACTTCTTGGTGTTCTGTGAAATCATCTCACAGAGTTACACTTTTCCCCTCAAGAAGAATTTGGCTAAGACAGTTATTGTGGAATTGGCAAAGTTATATTTGGAAGCCCCTAGAGGGCTATGGTGAAAAAGGAAATATCCTCAGATGAAATCTGGAAAGAAGTTTCCTGAGAAACTGCTTAGNAATCTGAGAACAGATATTTCGGATCCCTTTGAAGACTCTAGGGCCAAAGGAAATATCCTCCGATAACAAAGAGAAAGAAGCTTTCTGAGAAACTTCTTGGTGTTCTGTGAAATCATCTCACAGAGTTACACTTTTCCCCTCAAGAAGCCTTCGGCTAAGACAGTTATTGTGGAATTGGCAAAGTTATATTTGGAAGCCCCTAGAGGGCTATGGTGAAAAAGGAAATATCCTCAGATGAAATCTGGGAAGAAGCGCTCTGAGAAACTGCTCTGTGATTTGGGATTTACACTCACAGATTTACATCTGTATTTCGTGGATCTCTTTGCTAGCCTTATTTCTGTGGAATCTGAGAACAGATATTTCGGATCCCTTTGAAGACTATGGGGCCAAAGGAAATATCCTCCGATAACAAAGAGAAAGAAGCTTTCTGAGAAACTTTTTTGTATTCTGTGAAATCACCTAACAGAGTTACAGCTTTCCCCTCAAGAAACCTTTGGCTAACACAGTTCTTGTGGAATTGGCAAAGTGATATTTGGAAGCCCATAGATGTCTATGG
>NW_020266398.1:0-1705 GCF_003255815.1 Theropithecus gelada | reverse complement strand
CCAGGTATTTTATTCTCTTTGAAGCAATTGTGAATGGAAGTTCATTCATGATTTGGCTCTCTGTTTGTCTGTTACTGGTGTATAAGAATGCTTATGATTTTTGCACATTAATTTTGTATCCTGAGACTTTGCTGAAGTTGCTTATCAGCTTAAGGAGATTTTGGGCTGAGACAATAGTGTTTTCTAAATACACAATCATGTCATCTGCAAACAGGGACAATTTCACTTCTTCTTTTCCTAACTCAATACCCTTGATTTCTTTCTCTTGCCTGATTGCCCTAGCCAGAACTGCCAACACTATGTTGAATAGGAGTGGTGAGAGAGGGCATCCCTGTCTTGTGCCAGTTTTAAAAGGGAATTTTTCCAGTTTTTGCCCATTCAGTATGACATTGGCTGTGAGTTTATCAAAAATAGCTCTTATTATTTTGAGGTACGTTCCATCAATACCGAATTTATTGAGCGTTTTTAGCATGAAGGGCTGTGGAATTTTGTCAAAGGCCTTTTCTGCATCTATTGAGATAATCATGTGGTTCTTGTCTTTGGTTCTGTTTCTATGCTGGATTATGTTTCTTGATTTGCGAATGTTGAACCAGCCTTGCATCCCAGTGATGAAGCCCACTTGATCATGGTGGATAAGCTTTTTGATGTGCTGCTGAATCCGGTTTGCCAGTATTTTATTGAGGATTTTTGCATCGATGTTCATCAGGGATATTGATCTAAAATTCTCTTTTTTTGTTGTGTCTCTCCCAGGCTTTGGTATCAGGATGATGTTGGCCTCATCAAATGAGTTAGGGAGGATTCCCTCTTTTTCTATTGACTGGAATAGTTTCAGAAGGAATGGTACCAGCTCCTCCTTGTACCTCTGGTAGAATTCAGCTGTGAATCCATCTGGTCCTGGACTTTTTTTCGTTGGTAGGCTCTTAGTTATTGCCTCAATTTCAGAGCCTGCTATTGGTCTATTCAGGGATTCAACTTCTTCCCGGTTTAGACTTGGAAGAGTGTAAGTGTCCAGGAAATTATCCATTTCTTCTAGATTTTCTAGGTTATTTGCGTAGAGGTGTTTATAATATTCTCTGATGGTAGTTTGTATTTCTGTGGGGTGGGTGGTGATATCCCCTTTATCATTTCTTATTGCATCGATTTGATTCTTCTCTCTTTTCTTCTTTATTAGTCTTGCTAGTGGTCTGTCAATTTTGTTGATCTTTTCAAAAAACCAACTCCTGGATTCATTGATTTTTTGGAGGGTTTTTTGTGTCTCTATCTCCTTCAGTTCTGCTCTGATCTTAGTTATTTCTTGCCTTCTGCTAGCTTTTGAATGTATTTGCTCTTGCTTCTCTAGTTCTTTTAATTGTGATGTTAGAGTGTCAATTTTAGATCTTTCCTGCTTTCTCTTGTGGGCATTTAGTGTTATAAATTTCCCTCTACACACTGCTTTAAATGTGTCCCAGAGATTCTGGTATGTTGTATCTTTGTTCTCATTGGTTTCAAAGAACATCTTTATTTCTGCCTTCACTATGCACATGTACCCTAAAACTTAAAGTATAATAATAATAAAAAATAAAATAAAATAAAATAAAATAATTTAAAAAAGAACAACATTTGATTACCTGCAGCTGTATTATTGCTCTCTACTCAGGAGGTTGGTAATGTCAGTTACACTCTAGTGGTCATATGTCCTTGAGGACTTGATTTGTGACCAAGTCGG
>NW_020266397.1:0-1705 GCF_003255815.1 Theropithecus gelada | reverse complement strand
GGAGGAGAGTTGGCTTCCTTGTGAAAAACAAGGAATCTTAATGCATTCTTCTCTCTCTCTCTCTTTGTCTGTTTCTCTCTCTCTCATGCAAATGAGGATACATTATGATGTAAATCCAGCTGGTCAAGTATGGTGTTGTGTTTATACCCTAAGGAGATTGTTATCAAATGCCCAGTGAGCCTGAAGCCTGTCGACAGACGAGCCAGGTCATTGAGAACCCTTGGCCCAAACTGCAAAGCTTCACTGCCCAAATGAATCAAATCCATCAGGGGGTTAGCACACCACTTCTTTCTGGTCAATGTATATTCAGCCAAGGTGAGCTACAATATATCAGCATATTATTCATCCCAAAAACACTTAAGAGGAGAGGAAAGAAAGTAGAGCTTCCATATGCACCCACATGCAATGGTTCTTCAGAGTAGAAGGCATTTAGTCAGGGGATAGGGACTAGAGGTTTACTGGATTTGAGGACTTTAAAATAAGAAGTCTGAGGGTTATTATGTGGGAAACTTTTCTTCAAAACTAAGGGTTGGTGGGTGTCGCTAGCTTTAGCTAGATTAGTGAGTAACATCCAGAGCTATGCTACCACCATAATTCCAGCAGCAGGTGCATGTGCCGTCTTCCCTGATAGCCCCTGGGCCCACCAAGTCATTGTGCCCCTCAGTTCCCAGCCACCATGACCCAAAAGAGTGTCAGAATTTCCCCTACTAGTGCCCAGATTTTCCTAATTATGATCATTGCTTGAGTTCCTGCTGTGAGCTAGGCAAAGTAAAGTACTTTACAAATATCATCTCCTTTATCCTCCTAGCTGAAAACTGAACCTCATAAAGGCTATATCACTTAGCCACAGCCACACATCTTCTCAATGCCAGAGTTGAGGTTTGGGGCTGAGCCAGTCTAACTTCAAATCCTGTGCCTTCCTCTCTGACCTCAGCAGGCTGCCTCCCTGCTGAGAGCCCTGACCCTCTCTCATGAATGATTCACATTAAAGAGCAATTTGGGATGACAGAAAAAAAAAACAACTCATCAAATTTAAGAAAAGATAATGGTGATCTGGCAGTGCGGGGTAACTCTGAATTTAATGTCATAAGAACAAAATAGAACAATCAGATCTAATTTTTGTCATTTCCCCATAGAGCATCTAGTCCAGCGCTTGGAAATGCCCATGACTTCAGAGGCCAGTAAAGAGACAGCAAGGAGTCAAGATTCTCTGCTGAAGAGAAACGAAAATACCTTTCTGTGGTCAAAGGTAGGTAAAGAGCAATCGGAAACATCCATCTCACACTAGAGAAAAGAGCACTGTCTAAACACACAGCTTTGCTGCCTTGTGATGGCTCCCAGAACGCCTCTGTGCCCCCTGATCCTGACTATGAGTTGGTGGAACCCATAGCCACAATCCCACTCCTCAGCTCAGAGACTCTCTTGAAACTTTGGACTCTGATGGGGTAATTACCACCAAAACAATGACCTGGTGATGACCCACCTGACCCACTCCAGCACCCAGTTCTTATCTTCCCATTTCATTTTGCTGAATGAATGATGCAAGCCATTCCTCTTGCACCAATTGTTTTCTGACCAATAGTTCTCAAAAGCTTCCAACCTGGTCTGCTGGCCACTGGTTCTAACACTGAACCAGCTACTTCCCTGGCCCCTTGATGGAAATTGAGAAGGATTCATGGGAAACAGATGTTTAGCTCTTGCCTTG
>NW_020266396.1:0-1706 GCF_003255815.1 Theropithecus gelada | reverse complement strand
CGCACGGGGTCGATGACGAAGCCGGTGGCCGCCTGCGCCTCCAGCAGCACCAGGGCCGTGCCGGGCCGCAGCACGCCCTTCCACATGGCCTGGTAGATGCTCATCTTCTCCTGGCGGCCGGGCTCATCCTTGGCGGGCACCAGGACGCCCGCGATGCAGCTGGTGCCCTCCAGGTAGCGCTTGACCGAGTCCATCTCCGTCACTTCCTGCAGCGTCTTAGTGCCCTGGGCCAGGTCCCGCAGGGTCTCGGGGCCCAGGATCCCAGACGTGTGCAGCTCGGAGGCGGACACCTGGCGCCTCAGGCCTCGGAAGGACACCTTGCTGAGCCGCTCCTCGGTCTCCTCGATGACCCGGGTGAGGACGGCGACGAGGTCGGGCAGGCCCAGGACGCCGGCCACGTGCTGGGCCAGGAGCTCGTCTCGGCGGGCCTCGCTCAGGTACGAGGAGAAGAGGACGTCCCACACGGAGACCGGCCGCCCCTGGAACTGCCCGCGCTGCACCTCCATGGTGGCACCACGCAGGGTCTGCTCTTGGCGGCGGGCGGCGGCAGCGGCCTCCTCGGCCTCGCCCTGGCCCTTGCCCTGGCCCGGGGAGCGCCCCGAGTCGCCGTCCCCTTGCCCGGGTGGCCCTGGCTCCCGCGGGCCGCGCGAGGCGTCCTGGAGCTGCGGCCGGGTCCCGGGGGCCTCCTCGGCCTCCTCGATGATGGCGGTCAGCCGGCGGGTCAGTGCGGACAAGGCCAGAGTCCCTGAGCCAAACTCGGCCAGCAGCTCCTCCCGGGCGGCCCCGCTCACGTAGCCGGACGCCAGCACGTCCCACACGGGCACCGCGCGCCCCCGGAGGCGGCCCACCTTGACCTCCATGGTGGCCGCACGCAGGGCCTCCCGGGGGTCTGGGCGCGGGCTCCCGGCCTCGGCCTCGGCCTGGGCCTGGGCCAGCAGCGAGGTGAGGGTGGCGCCCAGCTCCTCCACGCTCAGCGTGCCCGCCCGGTATCTGCTCAGCAGGTCCTGGCGCCGGTCCTCGGACACCTCGCGGTAGAAGAGGAGCTCCCAGACGGAGACGCTCTGGCCCTGGAGGGCGCCCGAGCCTGGCGTCACGCGGGCGTCCCGCAGGGCACAGCGCAGCTCCTCGCTCAGCTGGTGCACGGCGGAGCCCCGGCCTGCCAGCTGCAGCATGTAGAGCCCGGTGTCCGGGTCGCGCACGCAGCGGCGCAGCAGCTGCACGTACGTGAGGTTCTCGTGCGTGTTGGGGTCGAAGAAGCCCTTGGTGTCGTCGCTGGGGTCCGCCAGGACGCGGTTCATCTCCTCGTCGAAGTAGCCGCGCTGGTAGGCCACGTCCACGGGCACGCGGTGGCTGTGCACGGGGTCGATGACGCCGCCCGTGGCGATCTGGGCCTCCAGCAGGCGGATGCCGTGCTCCCGGACGATGAGGTCCTTCTGCATGGCCTGGAAGAGGGAGATCTGCTGCCCGGTGTAGGGGTCGGTGTAGCCGGTGACGGCGCGCTCGGCCGACAGCAGCTTCTCCTGGATCTCGCCGCCCACCACGCCCGCGGCCACGGCCTCCTCCACCGACAGCCTCAGGTTTCGCACGGGGTCGATGACGAAGCCGGTGGCCGCCTGCGCCTCCAGCAGCACCAGGGCCGTGCCGGGCCGCAGCACGCCCTTCCACATGGCCTGGTAGATGCTCATCTTCTCCTGGCGGCCGGGCTC
>NW_020266395.1:0-1706 GCF_003255815.1 Theropithecus gelada | reverse complement strand
CTTCCTTCCTTCCTTCCTTCCTTCCTTCCTTCCTTCCTTCCTTCCTTCTTTCTTTTCTTTTGACAGTTTCACTTTGTCACCCAGGCTGGAGTGCAGTGGTGGGATCTCTACTCACTGCAACCTCTGCCTCCCAGGTTCAAGCAATTCTTGTGCCTCAGCCTCCCAAGTAGCTGGGATTACAGGCACGCACCACCAAGCCCAGCTAATTTTTTTTTGTATTTTAATAGAGACAGGGTTTCACCATGTTTCCCAGGCCAGTCTCAAACCCCTGAGCTCAGGCAATCCACCTGCTTTGGCCTTGCAAAGTGCTAGGATTACAGGCACGAGCCACCGCTCCCAGCTGCAAAGTATATTTGATGAATAAATGAAAGGAAGAAATAAATAAAGAGGAAGAGGGAAGGAAGAGGGGAAAGAAAGGAGAAAGAAAATACATTGAACTAAGAAGAGCTGTAGTGAGAGGAAGTGTCTCAGGCATAGCCTCGTGAGACAGCAGGAAAGTGAGGCTGTGTTTATTTAGCAGACAGTACTAACAGAACCGCAATACTCCTATTTTGATCAAGTAATACTTTTTCCCATCCCCTGTTACCCTCCTCTCCACCTCCTCTGCCATCCCTGTGATTCAGAGAAACTGACTCCACTCCCAGGTAGGTCTGATTGGCTGAGGCTAACTCCACCCTCTTGCCAGTGATTGGTTCAGGAATGGTTATATGATCCAATTGGGTCAATAGAATGCAAAGATGATTTGCTAGGGGTTTCCAGGAGCCATCTTGCTCTGAGAGAGCCCCTAGAAGAGACTCTTCCTTCTTTTGAGACCCAGAAAGATTGCTACCATGCTCCTACCAGACTGTGAGGCCGACACACGGAGGAGAGTGGATTCAAGAGAATCACAGGAGGTAGATGCCACTGGATGAAATCCTCCCCGAAGCCCATCTGACTCCTTGACTTCTAGTTATGGTTCAAGGTTTCTGGGTTGGTATTTACAATAAGAGATTCTTAGAAAGATCTTCAAAGAGCTACACATAGCTCTGTTTCTGACTGTGTGACCTTGAGAAAGACAGCCTCTCAGAACTGCAATCTGCTCGCAGCTAAAATGAAGGTTAAAAAAGATTTCTATCTCAAACATTTCTCACAGAATTTTTAGGAAGATAAAATGTAAAGTAACTGCAAGGGGTTGCAAGTCTCAATAAAGATATTATTATCTTGATTTGATTTTCATTTTTTTCTGTCTCCCTAGTCTGCCCACTGGACAATGCTAATATTTGATAACTTCAGTCTACATTTAACTTAATCATGTAGTACTGACTCTATTTCAAGCTGTATATTATTTCTACTTGCCCACTTCCAAAATAGAATTGGGGTAGCTTATAATAAAAGTCCCTGGCCGGGTGCGGTGGCTCACACCTGTAATCCCAGCACTTTAGGAGGCCGAGGTGGGCGGATCACAAGGTCAGGAGATCGAGGCCATCCTGGCTAACACGGTGAAACCCCTTCTCTACTAAAAATACAAAAAATTCTCCGGGCGTGGTGGCGGGCGTCTGTAGTCCCAGCTACTCGGGAGACTGAGGTAGGAGAATGGCTTGAACCCGGGAGGCGGAGCTTGCAGTGAGCCGAGATTGTGCCACTGCACTCCGCCTGGGCGACAGAGCAAGACTCAGTGTCAAAAAAAAAAAAAAAAAACAAAAAAAACACACAAATAAATAAATAAA
>NW_020266394.1:0-1706 GCF_003255815.1 Theropithecus gelada | reverse complement strand
TTGGTCAGGCTGGTCTTGAACTCCTGACTTCGTGATCTGCCCACCTCGGCCTCTCAAAGTGTTGGGATGACAGGCATGAGCCACAGTGCCTGGCCTAAAATCCCTTTATTTTTTGATGGCTATATTGAAGGTGTGTTAGCTTAATTTAATCATTACACATGGTATACATATATGAATACATCAAGCAATATCTCCCAGATGTTTTATAATTTGTCAATTGAAATTATACATCTCTATTTGAAAAAGGTATTGTTTTCTGGGAATAGAATCTAGTTTCACAGCATTTTCCTTTTAGGACCTTAAGATGTTGCTCATCTGTCTCCTCATTTGCATTGTTTCCAGTGAAATACCTGCTGTCACCTTTATTATTATTATTATTATTTTCACTTTCTGCTTTTTCAATTTTCTCTTCTTCTGTGGTTTTCAACAAATACATGGATCTTTTTTTTTTACCCAGAATTATAGAGTGAACTTGAGAAACAATGTATAGGGAGGGCTTTTTGGCTACTGGTTGCAAATTATTAGAAACAGTCATTTGCTACTTGTTTTATTAGGTCACAGGCTAATTTCCTCCGAGTATTCTTGTATTGAAGAATGTCATAATTCATTTTATTGGTCATCTCTAAAACCATAAAAACCCTAGAAATAAACCTAGGCAATACCATTCAGGCCATAGGCATGGTCAAGGACTTCATGACTAAAACACCAAAAGCAATGACAACAAAAGCCAAAATTGATGAATGGGATCTAATTAAACTAAAGACCTTCCGCACCACAAAAGAAACCACCATCAGAGTGAACAGGTAACCTATAGAATGGGAGAAAATTTTTACAATCAACTCATCTGACAAAGGGCTAATATCCAGAATCTACAAAGAACTTAAACAAATTTACAAGAAAAAATCAAAGAAAACGTGGGTAAAGGATATGAACAGACATTTCTCAAAAGAAAACATTTATGTAGCCAACAGACACCTGAAAAATGCTCATCATCACTGGCCATCAGAGAAATGCTAATCAAAACCACAATGACATACCATCTCACACCCGTTAGAATGGCAATCATTAAAAAGTCAGGAAACAACAGGTGCTGGAGAGGATGTGGAGAAAAAGGAACACTTTGACACTGTTGGTGGGACTGTAAACTAGTTCAACCATTGTGGAAGACAGTGTGGCAATTCCTCAAGGATCTAGAACTAGAAATACCATTTGAACAGTGGTCCCATTACTGGGTATATACCCAAAGGATTATAAATCATGCTGCTATAAAGACACATGCACATATATGTTTATTGCGGCAGTATTCACAATAGCAATGACTTGGAAGCAACCCAAATGTCCTTTTGTAGGGACATGGATGAAGCTGGAAACCATCATTCTGAGTAAACTATCACAAGGACAGAAAACCAAACATTGCATGTTCTCACTCATAGGTGGGAATTGAACAATGAGAACACTTGGACACAGGGTGGGGAACATGACACACCGGGGCCTGTTATGAGGTAGGGGCAGTGGGAAGGGATAGCATTAGGAGATATACCTAATGTAAATGACTAGTTAACAGATGCAGCTAACCAACATGGCACATGTGTACAGAAGTAACAAACCTGCACGTTGTGCACATGTACCCTAGAACTTAAAGTATAATAAAAAAATAAATGGTCATCTTGGCTAAAGCATGGTGCCTAGAGAGGTGGTCAAGCATT
>NW_020266393.1:0-1706 GCF_003255815.1 Theropithecus gelada | reverse complement strand
GTCCATCAGTGACAGACTGGATTAAGAAAATGTGGCACATATACACCGTGGAATACTATGCAGCCATAAAAAAGGATGAGTTTGTGTCCTTTGTAGGGACATGGATGCAGCTGGAAATCATCATTCTTAACAAACCATCACAAGAACAGAAAACCAAACACCGCATGTTCTCACTCATAGGTGGGAACTGAACAATGAGATCACTTGGACTCGGGAAGGGGAACATCACACACTGGGGCCTATCATGGGGAGAGGGGAGGGGGGAGGGATTGCATTGGGAGTTATACCTGATGTAAATGACGAGTTGATGGGTGCAGCAGACCAACATGGCACAAGTATACATATGTAACAAACCTGCACGTTATGCACATGTACCCTAGAACTTAAAGTATAATAATAATAAATAAATAAATAAATAAATAAATAAACAGGACTCATTTTTTAGAAACAACAGTAATACACTTACTTTTGGGTGCCTGTATCAGTCATGGGTTTGCTAGATTTTGTATTCTGTCATGATAATAAGAGATGTATCTTTCACCTTCAGACCTGACGAATTTCCAACTACACACAATTCCCTAATTTTAAGAGGAAGTGGAATATTTTATTAGGTATTTATATAGTATCCTTTCTAGCTGTTGATAGACTTTGATACTAGATCCTATATAAAACATTACTTTTAAAATTACTAGTCACTAAGGGATTACTAGTTTTCTCAAATACCATAATAGACTGTTGCTATTAATAATTGAAAACAAAAAACTGAGCAACTAGTGGTCTTAAGAGTAATTATCAAAAGCTAGAAATACATTAATTTGGTTAGAAACAAAAGTAGGAATTTCCATATATTAGAATATTTCAGTTTCATTACATTAAAATATTCAATAATCTTTACAAGGTCCTTTCAGTTTCCACAAGTCAGAGGTATCCTAACATTTAAATTGCCAAAACTGCATTTCAAAGTGTTTGAGCACTCTAAGTGGTTTTTAACATCTCTCAATGGTTCCTTGAATTTGAATCGACTGTACATAGTTAATTAAACTATACACAATTATAAAATATTACAATTCTGAATGTGGAATTTTAAATATATAAATTGTGTAACAGCACGGTATAATAGAAAAACAGTAACTGAACATAGGACCAGAAACTTATACTCTGTTCTCAGCTTACCATTAATTTATTGGAAAAATTTGGGCAAATAATTAATCTCTTCAAACTTTAGAGTATTAATATTGAATGAATATACACATATGTATTTCTATATTTCTGATAATTATAGCAAGTATATGTTTAGAAGATATGTAATATTATATATTTATTACCAAAATGGGGGAATACTTACATTTAATGAACTTTATGGTGTATGCTCTAGTAATTGACGAGGTCCTTAAGATCCAAGAGACATGCATATGAAAGTTTCTTGAATATAAAATACTACCATTTTAATAAACTAATAGCTGCTCCTTTCTCTTTATGTAAATTACACTTGTATTAAAAAAGAAAAAATGCAATAGATCATATCTGGCTAGCATTTATTTTCTGCTTCAGATATCACCTCTTTAAAAGCACTGGTGGGCCGGGCGCGGTGGCTCAAGCCTGTAATCCCAGCACTTTGGGAGGCCGAGATGGGCGGATCACGAGGTCAGGAGATCGAGATCATCCTGGCTAACACGGTGAAACCCCGTCTCTATAAAAAAAATACA
>NW_020266392.1:0-1706 GCF_003255815.1 Theropithecus gelada | reverse complement strand
ACAAAGAAGCTTTCTGAGAAACTTCTTTGTGTTCTCTGAAATCATCTAACGGAGTTACAGCTTTCCCCTCAAGAAGCCTATCGCTAACACTGTTCTTGTGGAATTGGCAAAGTGATATTTGGAAGCCCATAGAGGGCTACGCTGAAAAAGGAAATATCCTCAGATGAAATCTGGAAAGAAGCTTTCTGAGAATCTGCTTAGTGTTCTGTTAATGCGTCTCACAGAGTTACATCTGTATTTCTTGGAACTCTTTGCTAGCCTTATTTCTGTGGAATATGAGAACAGATATTTCGGATCCCTTTGAAGACTATAGGGCCAAAGGAAATATCCTCCGATAACAAAGAGAAAGAAGCTTTCAGAGAAACTTCTTTGTGTTCTGTGAAATCATCTCACAGAGTTACAGATTTCCCCTCAAGATGCGTTTCACTAAGACAGTTCTTGTGGAATTGGCAAAGTGAGATTTGGAAGCCCATAAAGGGCTATGGTGAAAAAGGAAATATCCTCAGATAACATCTGTACAGAAGCTTTCTGAGAAACTACTTAGTGTTAAGTTAATTCATCTCACTGAGTTACATCTGTATTTCGTGGATCTCTTTGCTAGCCTTCTTTCTGTGGAATCTGAGAGCAGATATTCCGGATCCCTTTGAAGACTATAGGGCCAAAGGAAATATCCTCCGATAACAAAGAGAAAGAAGCATTCTGAGAAACTTCTTTGTGTTCTGTGAAATCTCCTCCCAGAGTTACAGCTTTCCCCTCAAGAAGCCTTTCACTAAGACAGTTCTTGTGTAATTGGCATAGTGATATTTGCAAGCCCATAGAGGGCTACGGTGAAAAAGGAAATATCCTCCGAGGAAATCTGGAAAGAAGCTTTCTGAGAAACTGCTTCGTGTTCTGTTAATTCATCTCACACGGTTACATCCGTATTTGTTGGATCTCTTTGCTAGCCTTACTTCTGTGGAATCTGACAACAGATATTTCGGATCCCTTTCTTTGAAGACTATAGGGCCAAAGGAAATATCCTCCTATAACAAAGAGAAAGAAGCTTTCTGAGAAACTTCTTTGTGTTCTGTGAAATCATCTCACAGTGTTACACCTTTCCCCTCAAGAAGCCTTTCGATAAGACAGTTCTTGTGGATTTTGCAAAGTGATATTTGGAAGCCCATAGATGTCTATGGTGAAAAAGGAAATATCCTCATATGAAATCTGGAAAGAAACTTTCTGAGAAACTGCTTAGTGTTCTGTTAATTCATCTAACAGAGTTACATCTGTATTTCGTGGATCTCTTTGCTAGCCTTATTACTGTGGAATCTGAGAACAGATACATCGGATTCCTTTGAAGACTACAGGGCCAAAGGAAATATCCTCCGATAACAAAGAGAAAGAAGCTTTCTGAGAAACTTCATTGGGTTCTGTGAAATCACCGCACAGAGTTACAGCTTTCTCCTCAAGAAGCCTTTCGCTAAGACAGTTCTTGTGGAATTGGGAAAGTGAGATTTGGAAGCCCTTTCAGGGCTATGGTGAAAAAGGAAAGATCCTCAGATGAAATCTGGAAAGAAGCTTTCTGAGAAACTGCTTAGTGTTCTGTTAATTCATCTCACAGAGTTACATCTGTATTTCGTGGATCTCTTTGCTAGCCTTATTTCTGTGGAATCTGAGAATAGATATTTCGGATCCCTTTCTTCGAAGACTATAGGGCCAAAGGAAAT
>NW_020266391.1:0-1706 GCF_003255815.1 Theropithecus gelada | reverse complement strand
TCTATGGGCTTCCAAATATCACTTTGCCAATTCCACAAGAACTGTCCCATCGAAAGGCTTCTGGAGGGGAAAGCTGTAACCTTGTGAGATGATTTCACAGATCACAAAGAAGTTTCTCAGAAAGCTTCTTTCTCTTTGAAATCGGAGGATATTTCCTTGGGCCCTAGAGTCTTCAAAGGGATCCGAAATATCTGTTCTCAGATTCCACAGAAATAAGGCTAGCAAAGAGATCCACAAAATACAGATGTAACTCTGTGAGATGAATTAACAGTACACTCAGCAGTTTCTAAGAAAGCTTCTTCCCCGACTTCATCTGAGGATATTTCCGTTTTCACCAAAGCCCTCTATGGGCTTCCAAATATCACTTTGCCAATTCCACAAGAACTGTCTTAGCGAAAGGCTTCTGGAGGGGAAAGCTGTAACTCTGTGAGATGATTTCACAGAACACAAAGAAGTTTCTCAGAAAGCTTATTTCTCTTTGTTATCGGAGGATATTTCCTTTGGCCCTATAGTCTTCAAAGGGATCTGAAATATGTGTTCTCAGATTCCACAGAAATAAGGCTAGCAAAGAGATCCACGAAATACAGATGTAACTCTGTGAGATGAATTAACAGAACACTCAGCAGTTTCTCAGAAAGCTTCTTTCCAGATTTCATCTCAGGGTATTTCCTTTTTCACCATAGACCTCAACAGGCTTCCAAATATCACTTTGCCAATTCCACAAAAACTGTCTTAGCGAAAGGCTTCTGGAGGGGAAAGCTGTAACTCTGTGTGATGATTTCACAGAGCACAAAGAAGTTTCTCAGAAAGCTTCTTTCTCTTTGTTATCGGAGGATATTTCCTTTGGCCCTATAGTCTTCTAAGGGATCCGAAATATCTGTTCTCAGATTCCACAGAAATAAGGCTAGCAAAGAGATCCAAGAAATACACAGGTAACTCTGTGATATGGATTAACAGAACACTCAGCAGTTTCTCAGAAAGCTTCTTTCCACATTTCATCTGAGTATATTTCCTTTTTCATCATAGCCCTCTATGGGCTTCCAAATATCAGTTTGCCATTTCCACAAGAACTGTCTTAGCGAAAGGATTCTGGAGGGGAAAGCTGTAACTCTGTGAGATAACTTCACAGAACACAAAGAAATTTCTCAGAAATCTTCCTTCCCTTTGTTATTCGAGGATATTTCCTATGGCCCTATAGTCTTCAAAGGGATCCGAAGTATCTGTTCTCAGATTCCACAGAAATAAAGCTAGCAAAGAGATCCACGAAATACAGATGTAACTATGTGAGATGAATTAACAGAACACTCAGCAGGTTCTCAGAAAGCTTCTTTCCACATTTCTTCTGAGGATATTTCCTTTTTCACCATAGCCCTCTACGGGTTTCCAAATATCACTTTGCCAATTCCACAAGAACTGTCTTAGCGAAAGGCTTCTGGAGGGGAAAGCTGTAACTCTGTGAGATGATTTCACAGAACACAAAGATGTTTCTCAGAAAGCTTCTTCCTCTTTGTTATCGGAGGATATTTCCTTTGGCCCTATAGTCTTCAAAGGGATATGAAATATGTGTTCTCAGATTCCACAGAAATAAGGCTAGCAAAGAGATCCACGAAATACAGATGTAACTCTGTGAGATGAATTAACAGAACACTCAGCAGTTTGTCAGAAAGCTTCTTTCCAGATTTCATCTGAGGATATTTCCTTTTTCA
>NW_020266390.1:0-8341 GCF_003255815.1 Theropithecus gelada | reverse complement strand
TCTTAGCGAAAGGCTTCTTGAGGGGAAAGCTGTAACTCTGTGAGATGATTTCACAGCACACAAAGAAGTTTCTCAGAAAGGTTCTTTCTCTTTGTTATCAGAGGATATTTTCTTTGGCACTATAGTCGTCATAGAGATTCGAAATATCTGTTCTCAGATTCCACAGAAATAAGGCTAGCAAAGAGATCCACGAAATACAGATGTAACACGGTGAGATGAATTAACAGAACACTAAGCAGTTTCTTAGAAACCTTCTTTCCAGATTTCAGCGGAGGATATTTCCTTTTTCACCGTAGCCCTCTATTGGCTTCAAATATCAATTTGCCAATTCCACAAGAACTGTCTTAGCAAAAGGCTTCTTGAGGGGAAAGGTGTAATTCTGTGAAATGATTTCACAGTACCCAAAGAAGTTTCTCAGAAAGCTTCTTTGTCTTTGTTATCGGAGGATATTTTTTTTGGCCCTTAGTCTTCAAAGGGATCCGAAATATGAGTTCTCAGTTTCCACAGAAGGAAGGCTAGCAAAGAGATCCACGAAATACAGTTGTAACTCTGTGAGATTAATTAACAGAACACAAAGCAGTTTCTCAGAAAGCTTCTTTTCAGATTTAATCTGAGGATATTCCCTTTTTCACCATAGCCCTCTATGGGCTTCGAGATATCACTTTGCCAGTTCCACAAGAACTCTCTTAGCGAAAGGCTTCTTGAGGGGAAAGCTGTAACTCTGTGAGATGATTTCACAGAACCCTAAGAACTTTCTCAGAAAGCTCCTTTCTCTTTGTTATCGGAGGATATTTCCTTTGGCCCTATAGTCTTCATAGGGATTCGAAATATGTGTTCTCAGATTCCACAGAAATAAGGCTAGCAAAGAGATCCACGAAATACAGATGCAACTCTGTGAGATGAACAAACTGAACACTAAGCAGTTTCTCAGAAAGCTTCTTTCCAGATTTCATCTGAGGATATTTCGTTTTTCACCATAGCCATCTATGGGCTTGCAGATATCACTCTGCAAATTCCACAAAAACTCTCTTAGCGAAAGGCTTCTGGAGGGGAAAGCTGTAACTCTGGGAGATGATTTCACAGAACCCAAAGAAGTTTCTCAGAAAGCTCCTTTCTCTTTGTTATCGGAGGATATTTCCTTTGGCCCTATAGTCTTCCTATTGATTTGATATATATGTTCTCAGATTCCACAGAAGTAAGGCTAGCAAAGAGATCCACGAAATACAGATGCAAATCTGTGAGATGAATTAACAGAACACTAAGCAGTTTCTCAGAAAGCTTCTTTCCAGATTTCATTGGAGGATATTTCCTTTTTCACCATAGCCCACCATGGAATTCCAACTATCACTTTGCCAATTCCACAAGAACTGTCTTAGCGAAAGGATTCTTGAGGGGAAAGCTGTAACTCTGTGAGATGATTTCACAGAACCCAAAGAAGTTTCTCAGAAAGCTTCTTTCTCTTTGTTATCGGAGGATATTTCCTTTGGCCCTATAGTCTTCATAGGGATTCGAAATATTTGTTCTCATATTCCACAGAAATAAGGCTAGCAAAGAGATCCACGAAATACACATCTAACTCTGTGAAATGAATTAACAGAACACTAAGCAGTTTTTCAGAAAGCTTCTCTCCAGATTTCTTCGGAGGATAATTCCTTTTTCACCATAGCCCTCTATGGGCTTCCAGATATGTCTTTGCGAATTCCACAAGAACTGTCTTAGTGAAAGGCTTCTTGAGGTTCAAGCTCTAACTCTGTGAAATGAATTAACAGAACACTAAGCAGTTTCTCAGAAAGCTTCTTTCCAGATTTCATCGGAGGATATTTCCTTTTTCACCATAAGCCTCTATGGGCTTCCAAATATCACTGTGCAAATTCCACAAGAACTATCTTAGCGAAAGGCTTCTTAAGGGGAAAGCTGTAACTCTGTGAGATGATTTCAGAGAACAGAAAGAAGTTTCCCAGCCATCTTCTTTCTCTTTGTTATCGGAGGATATTTCCTTTGGCCCTATAGGCTTCATAGGGATTCGAAATATCTGTTCTCAGATTCCACAGAAATAAGGCTAGCAAAGAGATCCGCGAAATACAGATGTAACTCGGTGAGATGAATTAACAGAACACTAAGTAGTTTCTCAGAAAGCTTCTTTCCAGATTTCATCTGAGGATATTTCCTTTTTCACCATAGCCCTCTATGGGCTTCCAAATATCACTTTGACAATTCCCCAAGAAAAGTCTTAAGGAAAGGCTTCTTGAAGGGAAAGCTGTAACTCTGTGAGATGATTTCACAGAACCCAAAGAAGTTTCTCGGAAAGCTTCTTTCTCTTCGTTATCGGAGGATATTTCGTTTGGCCCTATAGTCTTCAAAGGGATCCGAAGTATGAGTTTTCAGATTCCAGAGAAATAAGGCTAGCAAAGAGATCCACGAAATACAGATGTAACTCTGTGAGATGAATTAACAGAACACAAAGCAGTTTCTCAGAAACTTCTTTCCAGATTTCATCTGAGGAGATTCCCTTTATCACCCTAGCCCTCTATGGGCTTCGAGATATCTCTTTGCCAGTTCCACAAGAACTCTCTTAGCGAAAGGCTTCTGGAGGGGAAAGCTGTAACTCTGTGAGATGATTTCACAGAACCCGAAGAAGTTTCTCAGAAAGCTTCTTTCTCTTTGTTATCGGAGGATATTTCGTTTGGCCCTATAGTCTTCATAGGGATTCGAAATATCTGTTCTCAGATTCCACAGAAAGAAGGCGAGCAAAGAGATTCACGAAATACAGATGTAACTCTGTGAGATGAATTAACAGAACACTAAGCAGTTTCTCAGAACGCTTCTTTCCAGATTTCATCTGAGGATATTTCGTTTTTCACCATAGCCCTCTAAGGGCTTCCAGATATCACTTTGCCAGTTCCACAAGAACTCTCTTAGCGAAAGGCTTCTTGAGGGGAAAGGTGTAACTCTGTGAGATGATTTCACAGAACACAAAGAAGTTTCTCAGAAACCTTTTTTCCCTTTGTTATCGGAGGATATTTCCTTTGGCCCTATAGTCTTCATAGGGATTCGAAATGTCTGTTTTCAGATTCCACAGAAAGAAGGCTAGGAAAGAGATCCACGACATACAGATGTAACTCTGTGAGATGAATTAACAGAACACTAAGCAGTATCTCAGAAAGCTTCTGTCCAGATTTCATCGGAGGATATTTCCTTTTTCACCATAGCCCTCTATGGGCTTCCAGATATCATTTTGCGAATCCCACAAGAACTCTCTTAGCGAAAGGCTTCTTGAGGTAAAAGCTGTAACTCTGTGAGATGATTTCACAGAACCCGAAGAAGTTTCTCAGAAAGCTTCTTCCTCTTTGTTATCGGAGGATATTTCCTTTGGCCCTATAGTCTTCATAGGGATTCGAAGGAATCTGTTCTCAGATTCCACAGAAATATGGCTAGCAAAGAGATCCACGAAATACAGATGTAACTCTGTGAGATGAATTAACAGAACACTAAGCAGTTTCTCAGAAAGCTTCTTTCCAGGTTTCATCGGAGGATATTTCCTTTTTCACCATAGTCCTCTATGGGCTTCTAAATATCACTTTGCCAATGCGACAAGAACTGTCTTAGCGAACGGCTTCTTGAGGGGAAAGCTGTAACTCTGTGAGATGATTTCACAGAACCCGAAGAAGTTTCTCAGAAAGCTTGTTTCTCTTTGTTACCGGAAGGTATTTCCTTTGGCCCTATAGTCTTCACAGGGATTCGAAATATCTGTTCTCAGATTCCACAGAAAGAAGGCTAGCAAAGAGATCCACGAAATACAGATGTAACTCTGTGATATGAATTAACAGAACAATAAGGAGTTTCTCAGAATGTTTCTTTCCAGATTTCATCTGAGGATATTTCGTTTTTCAATATAGCCCTCTATGGGCTTCCAGATATCACTTTGCAAATTCCACAAAAACTCTCTTAGCGAAAGGCTTCTTGATGTGCAAGCTGTAACTCTGTGAGATGATTTCAGAGAACCCAAAGAAGTTTCTCAGAAAGCTTCTTTCTCTTTGTTATCGGAGGATATTTCCTTTGGCCCTATAGTCTTCATAGGGATTCGAAAAATGTGTTCTCAGATTACACAGAAATATGGCTAGCAAAGAGATCCAGGAAAGACAGATGTAACTCTGTGAGATAAATTAACAGAACCCTAAGCAGTTTCTCAGAAAGCTTCTTTCCAGATTTCATCGGAGGATATTTCCATTTTCACCATAGCCCTTTATGGGCTTCCAGATATCACTTTGCGAATTCCACAAGAACTCTCTTAGCGAAAGGCTTCTTGAGGGGAAAGCTGTAACTCTGTGAGATGATTTCACAGAACCCGAAGAAGTTTCTCAGAAAGCTTCTTTCTCTTTGTTATCGGAGGATATTTCCTTTGGCCCTATAGTCTTCATAGGGATTCGAAATATCTCTTCTCAGATTCCACAGAAATATGGCTAGCAAAGAGATCCACGGAATACAGATACAACTCTGTGAGATGAATTAACAGAACACTAAGCAGTTTCTCAGAAAGCTTCTTTCCAGGTTTCATGGGAGGATATTTCCTTTTTCACCATAGTTCCCTATGGGCTCCTAAATATCACTTTGCCAGTTCGACAAGAACTGCCTTAGCGAAAGGCTTCTGGAGGGGAAGGCTGTAACTCTGTGAGATGATTTCACAGAAAACAAAGAAGTTTCTCAGAAAGCTTCTTTCTCTTTTTTATCGGAGGATATTTCCTTTGGCCCTATAGTCTTCATACGGAATCGGAATATCTGTTCTCAGATTCCACAGAAATAAGGCTAGCAAAGAGATCCACGAAATACAGATGTAACTCTGTGAGATTAATTAACAGAACACAAAGCAGTTTCTCAGAAAGCTTCTTTCCAGATTTCATCTGAGGATATTCCCTTTTTCACCATAGCCCTCTATTGGCTTAAAAATATCACTTTGCCAATTCCACAAGAACTGTCTTAGCGAAAGNTCTTAGCGAAAGGCTTCTTGAGGGGAAAGCTGTAACTCTGTGAGATGATTTCACAGAAAACAAAGAAGTTTCCCAGCCATCTTCTTTCTCTTTGTTATCAGAGTATATTTCCTTTGGCCGTATAGTCTTCATAGGGATTCGAAATATCTGTTCTCAATTCCACAGAAATAAGGCTAGCAAAGAGATTCACGAAATACAGATGTAACACGGTGAGATGAATTAACAGAACACTAAGCAGTTTCTTAGAAACCTTCTTTCCAGATTTCATCGGAGGATATTTCCTTTTTCACCATAGCCCTCTATGGGCTTCCAAATATCACTTTGACAATTCCACAAGAACTGTCTTACCGAAAGGCTTCTTGAGGGGAAAGCTGTAATTCTGTGAGATGATTTCACAGTACCCAAAGAAGTTTCTCAGAAAGCTTCTTTGTCTTTGTTATCGGAGGATATTTCCTTTGGCCCCATAGTCTTCAAAGGGATCCGAAATATGAGTTCTCAGATTCCACAGAAATAAGGCTAGCAAAGAGATCCACGAAATACAGATGTAACTCTGTGAGTAGAAGTCACACATCACAGAGCAGTTTCTCAGAAATCTTCTTTCCAGGTTTCATCTGAGGATATTTTCTTTTTCACCATTGCCCTCTATGGGCTTCCAAATATCAATTTGCCAATTCCACAAGGACTGTCTTAGCGAAGGGCTTCCGGAGGGGAAAGCTGTAAGTCTGTGAGATGATTTCACAGAACACAAAGAAGTTTCTTAGAAAGCTTCTTTCTCTTTGTTATCGGAGGATATTTCCTTGGCCCTATAATCTTCAAAGGGATCCGAAATATCTGTTCTCAGATTCCACAGAAAGAAGGCTAGCCAAGAGATCCACGAAATACAGATTGAACTCTGTGAGTAGAAGTCACACATCACAGAGCAGTTTCTCAGAAAGCTTCTTTCCAGATTTCATCTGAGGATATTTCCTTTTCACCATAGCCCTCTATGGGCTTCCAAATATCAATTTGCCAATTCCACAAGAACTGTCTTTGCGAAAGGCTTTTTGAGAGGAAAGCTTTAAATCTGTGAGAAGACTCTACAGGACACAAAGAAGTTTCTCAGAAAGCTTCTTTCTCTTTGTTATCGGAGGATATTTCCTTTGGCCCTATAGTCTTCAAAGTGATCCGAAATATCTGTTCTCAGATTCCACAGAAATAAGGCTAGCAAAGAGATCCACGAAATACAGATGTAACTCTGTGAGATGAAATAACAGAACACTAAGCAGTATCTCAGAAAGCTTCTTTCCAGATTTCATCTGAGGATATTTCCTTCTTCATCATAGCCCTCTAAGGGTTTCCAAATATCAATTTGCCAATTCCACAAGAACTGTCTTAGCGAAAGGCTTCTTGAGGGGAAAGCTGTAACTCTGTGAGATGATTTCACAGAACACAAAGAAGTTTATCAGAAAGCTTCATTCTCTTTGTTATCGGAGGATATTTCCTTTGGCCCTATGGCGTTCAAAAGTATGCGAAATATCTGTTCTCAGATTGAACAGAAATAAGGCTAGCAAAGAGATCCACGAAATACAGATGTAAATCTGTGAGATGAATTAACAGAACACTAAGCAGTTTCTCAGAAAGCTTCTTTACAGATTTCATCGGAGGATATTTCCTTTTTCACCATAGCCCTCTATGGGCTACCAAATATAACTTTGTCAATTCAACAAGAACTGTCTTAGCGAAAGACTTCTTGAGGAGAAAGCTGTAACTGTGTGAGATGATTTCACAGAACACAAAGAAGTTTCTCAGAAAGCTTCTTTCTCTTTGTTATCGGAGGATATTTACTTTGGCCCTATAGTCGTCAACGGGATCCGAAATATCTGTTCTCGGATTCCACAGAAAGAATGCTAGTAAAGAGATCCACGAAATACTGATGTAACTCTATGAGATGAATAAACAGGACACTAAGCAGTTTCTCAGAAAGCTTCTTTCCAGATTTCATCTGAAGATATTTCCTTTTTCACCATAGACATCTATGGGCTTCCAAACATCACTTTGCCAATTCCGCAAGAACTGTCTTAGCGAAAGGCTTCTTGAGGGGAAAGCTGTAACTCTGTGAGACTATTTCACAGAACACAAAGAAGTTTCTCAGAAAGCTTCTTTCTCTTTGTTACAGGAGGATAGTCCCTTTGGCCCTATAGTCTTCAAAGGGATCCGAAATATCTGTTCTCAGATTCCACAGAAAGAAGGCTAGCAAAGACATCCACGAAATACAGACGTAACTTTATGAGATGAATAAACAGCACACTAAGCAGTTTCTCAGAAAGATTCTTTCCAGATTTCATCTGAAGATATTTCCTTTTTGTCCATAGCCCTCTATGGGCTTCCAAATATCAATTTGCGAATTCCACAAGAACTGTCTTAGCGAAAGGCTTCTTGAGGGGAAAGCTGTAACTCTGTGAGATGATTTCACAGAACACAAAGAGGTTCCTCAGAAAGCTTCTTTCACTTTGTTATCGGAGGATATTTCCTTTGGCCCTATAGTCTTCAAATGCATCCGAAATATCTGTACTCAGATTCCACAGAAAAAAGGCTAGAAAAGAGACACATGAAACACAGATGTAATTCTGTGAGTAGAAGTCACACATCACAGAGCAGTTTCTCAGAAAGCTTCTTTCCAGATTTCATCTGGGGATATTTCCTTTTTCAGCATAGCCCTCTATGGGCTTCCAAATATCACTTTGTCAATTCCACGAGAACTGTCTTTGCGAAAGGCTTCTTGAGAGGAAAGCTGTAACTCTGTGAGACGATTTCACAGAACACAGAGAAGTTTTTCAGAAAGCTTCTTTCTCTTTGTTATCGGAGGATAGTCCCTTTAGCCCTATAGTCTTCAAAGGGATCCGAAATATCTGTTCTCAGATTCCACAGAAAGAATGCTAGCAAAGAGATCCACGAAATAGAGATGTAACTATGTGAGATGAATTAACAGAACACTAAGCAGTTTCTCAGAAAGCTTCTTTCCAGGTTTCATCAGAGGATATTTCCTTTTTCACCATAGTCCTCTATGGGTTTCCAAATATCACTTTGCCAATTCCAGAAGAATGTCTTAGCGAAAGGCTTCTTGAGGGGAAAGCTGTAACTCTGTGAGACGATTTCACAGAACACAAAGAAGTTTCTCAGAAAGCTTCTTTCTCTTTTTTACAGGAGGATAGTCCCTTTGGCCCTATAGTCTTCAAAGGGATCCGAAATATCTGTTCCCAGATTCCACAGAAAGAAGGCTAGCAAAGAGATCCACGAAATACAGATGTAACTCTATGAGATGAATAAACAGCACACTAAGCAGTTTCTCAGAAAGCTTCTTTCCAGATTTCATCTGA
>NW_020266389.1:0-12597 GCF_003255815.1 Theropithecus gelada | reverse complement strand
TTAAAACCAGATACCAAAAAGACCCCAGCCCTTTTTATCTCAGAACCTTCTTTTGAATATATGCCAGAAATGAAAAAAAAAAAATACATGACCTAAAGAAGGATTCAATTGTTTTCTTATAAAAATTATACTGACATAATCAGTCATTTCCACAGGCAGCTACAAACCATGCTACAAATGCACTGGCATTTTCCTACACCAGCCGGAGAGATGCAATGTTGCAATTTCCACGGGGGAAGGGATACAGTTTGGCCACTTGCAGACATTCTGCGGAAGAAGGCATGCTATCTGTCCTGAAAGGCAGAAGCAGATGGAGGAAAAGCCCGTCTCCCAGAGACTAAAATCCTTCCAGGTGTCAAAGCCATGGGAAAAGAGGAGTCTAAGCACCTAAGCCTTGTACGAATGCACGCAGTGAAGAAGAGTCTGGGGTCTGGTGGGCCCACCAGTTACTCACTGCACGCAGTGAAGAAGAGTCTGGGGTCTGGTGGGTCCACCAGTTACTCACCGCACGCAGTGAAGAAGAGTCTGGGGTCTGGTGGGCCCACCAGTTACTCACTGCACGCAGTGAAGAAGAGTCTGGGGTCTGGTGGGTCCACCAGTTACTCACCGTTTTAGGTTCCCCCCCAGGAAGAATCAGGAAAAAGAGCAGAAGGAGCAAAACAACAGATGGGCTTTTGCTACCGTGCTGACCTACCTTATATAGGCTAGAAAAAGTGATAGTTACAGCCTCTTAGATTTCCTTTTCAAGGATCAAGTGGATGTAGCTCAAATGTCTTACTCATGAAACCTTTTTTTTTTTTTCTATTTATATCTCAAGGGAATGTGGGTGGGAACAGCCGATTATTAAAACAAAAAACAAAAAACAAAAAAACAAAAACCTCAATGAACCTTAACTAAGGTTTCAATTCTGAAAACGAACTCTGTTGGCAAAGTGTGAAGAAGGTTCTGGATGCCTGGTAAGGTGGACATGGTGGCCTGAACTAAGACAAACACATACAGGGGTGCTCCGTAAGCTGAAAAGGCTCCCCAGATGTTGGCAGGTACCGTTTGAGGCAGGCCTGTTTTCAACTTTGGAAACTATGGGTGTGTAAAGCTGACCTCAGTCTGGAGTTGACAGACTCAAAGCCATTGTCACCAGGCACACACACAGGACTCGTCCGGCACAGGAGATGGGGCTAAGTGATGTGATTTTCCTACAAATGTCTTGACTTTGACATTTCCCAGCTATACCATAAATTGCACACACTCAAAAGGCAAAAAGGAGGAAATCAAGCCAGCATTCCCAACCCACAAAACTAACATGTTCGGAAAAAAATATTCTGAGGCTGAGGCCAGGACTAGACAACTCAAGATTATGTTTCTGTTGTGACGGGGACTTGCTCTGTTGCCCAGGCTGGAGTGCAGTGGTACGATCTCAGCTCACTGCAGCCTTGACCTCCCAGGCTCAAGGGATCCTCCCACCTCAGTCTCCCAAGTAGCTGGTACTACAGGCACACACCACCATGCCTGGCTAATTTTTTAAATATACATTTTTTTTGAGAGACAGGGTTTTGCCACGTTGCCCAGGTTGGTCTCGAACTCCTGGACTCAAGTAATTCTCCCACCTCAGCCTCCCAAAGTGCTGGGATTACAGGGGTGAACCACCATGCCCGGCCTTTTTTTTTTTTAATTTTCAGCAAACATTTATTGAGCCTTTATATGGCCAGCACTGTGCCAGGTTCTTCTTTTTAATTATTGTGGTAAAAACCACATTCCATAAAATATATAATCTTAACCATTTGTAAGTGTATGTATAGTACAATAGTGTTAACTCTTGGTGCATTATTGAACGAGAGATCGCTATAATTTATTCAGCTGGAAAAATGGAAACTCTGTATCCATTGAGCTGCCACCACTCCCCTGTTCCCCCACCTCCCAGCTCCTGGTAACCATCATTGTACTTCCTGCTTCTAAGAGTTTGACTACTGGCTCACACCTGTAATCCTAGCACTTTGGGAGGCCGAGGTGGGCAGATCACGAGGTCAAGAGTTCGAGACCAGCCTGACCAACATGGTGAAACCACATCTCTACTAAAAATACAAAAATTAGCTGGGCATGGCAGCCTCTAAGCCCAGCTACTCAGGAGGCTGAGGCAGGAGAATCGCTTGAATCCAGGAGGTGGAGGTTGCGGTGAACTGAGATTGTGCCATTGCACTCCAGCCTGGGCGACACAGAAGTCTTTGTTATAGCTTTGCGTGCACTATTGAAATTGGAAACAACTAAAATGGGCTTTAGTCGGGAATTTGTCAAATTATGGTACATCCATGCAATGACTTCCTATGTGGCCATTAGAAAGAATGAAGTAGGCCGGGCGCAGTGGTTCACACCTGTAATCCCAGCACTTTGGGAGGCCAAGGCAGACGAATCACCTGAGGTCAGGAGTTCAAGACCAGCCTGGCCAACATGGTGAAACCCTGTCTCTACTAAAAATACAAAATTAGCCAGACGTGGTGGTGTGCACCTGTAATCCCAGCTGCTCTGGAGACTGAAACGGGAGGATTGCTTAGAACCTGGGAGGCAGAGATTGCAGTGAGCTGAGATCGTGCCATTGCCCTCCAGCCTGGATGACAGAGCGAGACTCTGTCTCGAAAAAAAAAAAAAAAAAATCAGCTAGGCATGGTGGTGCACGCCTGTGGTGCCAGCTGCTCAGGAGGCTGAGGTGGGAAGATGGATTGAGGCCGGGAAGTAACAGCTGCTGCAAGTTATAATTGCACCACTGCACGCCAGCCTGGGCGACACAGCGAGAACTTGTCTCAAAAATAAATAAATAAATAAAAAGAAAATTTCTGAAAATAAGTCTTGAGAGTTTTGAATTAGGTTTCTGACATTAAGTTGCCAAAGAAACTAGCTGAGCCCTTTCTTTTTCTTGGAAGTGTTTACAATTGTCCACAGAGATACAACATTTTTAAAAAATCTGCTCATTTAAATCAAAGTAGCATATGGGTTAAACCAAGATACTTTTTCTGTTCATGCTATTTTTCTGATAGAAAATAAAGATACCAGAGACCAGGCCAGGAGTGGTGGTTCATGCCTGTAATCCCAGCACTTTGGGAGGCTGAGGTGGGCAGATCACCTGAGGTCAGGAGTCCGAGACCAGTCTGGCCAACATGGCGAAACCCTGTCTCTACTAAAAATACAAAAACATTATCTGGGCATGGTGGCGGGCGCCTGTAATCCTAGCTACTTGGGAGGCTGGGGCAGGAGAATCGCTTGAACCTGGGAGGTGGAGGTTGCAGTGAGCCGAGATTGTGCCACTACATTCCAGCCTGGGTGACAGATCAAGACTCTGTCTCAAAAAAAAAAAACTATATATATATATATATATATATATATATATATATATAGAGAGAGAGAGAGAGAGAGAGAGAGAGAGATTGATTCACACAAACAGACAATATTGTATAATTCCACTAATACGAGGTACCTAGAATATTCAAATCGACAGAGACAGACAAAATGGTGGTTAGCAGGGCTGGGGGGAGGGGTAATGGGAGTGAGTGTTTAATGGGGACAGAGTTTCAGATTGGGAAGATGAGAAAGTTCTGGAGATGGATGGTGGTGATGGTTGCACAATGTGAATATATTTAATGCCACTGAACTTCAAAAGGGTTAAGATGGGTCGGGTGCGGTGGCGCCCATCTGCAATCCCAGCGCTTTGGAAGGCCAAGGGGGGAGAATTGCTTGAAGGCAGGAGTTTGAGACCAGCCTGGGTTACAAAGCAAGACCCCATCTCTACAAAACAATAATAAAAAAATTAGCCAGGCACTGTTGTGTGCACCTATGGTCCCAGCTACTTGGGAGGCTGAGGTGGGAGGATCGCTTAAGCCCAGGAGTTTGAGGCTACAGTGAGCTGTGATCACACCACTGCACTCCAGCCTGGTTAACAGAGTGAGACCCTGTCTCTCCAAAGAGAAAAAAGAAAAATGATTAAGATGGTAAATTTCATATTATGTATTTTATGTTGCATATCATGTTATGCATATGACATACATTGCATATGCATAATATGTTGTTTATCATATTTGCATAGTTATGTAATGTGATGTATATGTATATCGTGTGTGTGTATATATATACACACACACATATATATAAAAACAATTTGTAAACGTTGATTCCGTAGTCTTCATTATTTTGGCCACCAATTCCTAATTGCTCCCAGGAAAGAATAGGAGGAAGATGTGGAAGTAGATCGGTTTTTTTTTTTTTTTTGAGACAGGGTCTCGCTCTGTCACCCAGACTGGAATGTAGTGGCGTGATCTCAGCTCACTGCAACCTCCACCTCCCAGGTTCAGGCGATTCTCCTGCCTCAGCCTCCCGAGTAGCTGGGATTACAGGTGCCTGCCACCATGCCCAGCTAATTTTTTTTTTTTTTTTTTTAGTAGAGACGGGGTTTCGCCGTGTTGACCAGGCTGGTCTCCAACTGCTGACCTCAAGTAATCTGTCCCCCTCAGCCTCGCAAAGTGCTGTGATTACAAGCGTGAGCCACCGCGCCCAGCCTGGCTGCCATTGTGGGGATGAAACTGTTGAATGCATGGGAGAACCTCCTTCCATCATGTATGATGGGCTGGTTGAGAGCACAGTGGACCCACTTCCATGTTCTCCCAACAGATGTCACTTCCTAAATATCTCTCAACTTCATCTTCTCTTCACGGACCACTGTCACTACCCGAGCCCAAGCCTCCAGCATCTCTTTTGGAAAAGGAAACAACTATGGTGGACTCCTAACCTTTATCCACTTGGGGTCACCTCCAACCTAGCCAGGTGGGTTTTCAAAAAACCCAAGCATGGCTGGACTCGGTGGCTCATGCCTGAAATCCCAACATTTTGGGAGGCCGGGGCAGGAGCATTGCTTGAGCCCAGAAGTTTGAGACCAGCCTGCATTACATAGCAAGAAACCATCTCTACAAAAAATGGAAATAACTAAATAATTATCCAGGCTCCTGGGCTTGAGCGGTCCTCCTGCCTCAATCTCCTGAGTAGCTGGGACTAGAGGCACCTGCCACCACCCCAGGCTAATTTCTAAATTAAATTAAATTAAATTAAAATTTTCTTTTTTTGAGACGGAGTTTTGCTCTTGTTGCCCAGGCTGGAGTGCAATGGCAAGATCTGGGCTCACTGAGACCTCTACCTCACAGATTCAAGCGATTCTCCTGCCTCATCCTCCCAAGTAGCTGGGATTACAGGTGTGTACCACCACGCCCAGCAAATTTTTTGTAGTTTTAGTAGAGACAGGGTTTCACCATGTTGGCCAAGCTGGTCTTCAACTCCTGACCTCAAGTGATCCACCCGCCTCAGCCTCCCAAAGTGCTGGGATTACAAATAAGAGCTACTGCGCTCAGCCTTCATTTTTTAATTTAATTTTTGTAGATTCAGGGTCTGGCTCTGTCATGCAGGCTACAGTGCAATGATGCGATTGTGGTTCATTGCAGCCTTGACCTCCTGGGCTCAAGCCATCCTCCCTTCTTGGCCTCCCAAAGTGCTGGGATTACAGGTGTGAGCCACCGCGCCCAGTTCCATTGTCCATTTTTATCTTTGGTCTTTCATTGGCACATTCCTTGTCACAGTGTAACTATTCAATGAACACATTTGTGCAATGAATGAACTGGCTCTGAATCTGAATGTCTGCATCCAGCTGTCTCTGCATGGTGACATGGGGGATGGGGTGGGATCTAGAGTTACGGGCGTGTTTATTTATGAATGAGATACTTCTCTAGGACTGGATTTCCTTTCCCACTTACAGACTAAGCAATCATTTGTTAAATAAGTTTACACTTGGGGGTTGGGACAAGCTCCTTCGTGAGTCAGTCGAAGTGACTGCTGTTTACAAACGAAGATGGTAAAGTGTTTTAGGGCTGCCTGAAAAGGACAGCTTGTGTGTTTCCCAATGGAATGAATGAATAACAAGGATGGGGGATCTCCAGGAGCACACAGCCCCTGTCTACAAGAGCTGACCTCTCCTGGGTTTACAGTTTTGATTACCCATGGAGCAGGGCAAAATGCATCCCTCGTGATCTACTATGGGTGTGGAAATGGCACAAGTCCCCTAATTACTGTTGGCTCTGTAATCTGTGGGCTCCGGTGCACAGTGAAAATGCAAGTCCTGACGGGTGCCGTGGCTGGTGTCTGTAGTTCCAGCTACTCTGGAGGCTGAGGCAGGAGGATTGCTTGAGCTGGGAGTTCTGGGCTGCAGTGCACTCTGCCAACTGGGTGTCTTCACTAAGTTTGACATCAATATGGTGACCTCCTGGGTGCAGGGGACCATCAGGTTGCCTAAGGAGGGGTGAACCAGCCCAGGTTGGAAACGGAGCAAGTCAAAACTCCTGTGCTGATCAGTAGTGGGACTGTGCCTGTGAATTGCCACTGTACTCCAGCCTGGGCAACATAGCAAGACCCCATCTCTAAAAAAAAGAAAAGAAAAGAAAAAAGAAATGCAAGTCCTCTTGTTCAAAGAATTTCCATGTGAGTGCCTCAGCGGATTAAATCAAGTGTGCAGGCTAAGTGCAGGACCCTGAAGACTAGAGGTCTCACACCCATGAAGCCTGCCCTGTTCACATCAGGTTTCTACAACGCTGCCCAGTTCACCAATATGATGTCGTGTCTTTTAACCGTGGTAACAACTCTGTGAATTTTTTTTTTTTTTTTTTTTTTTGAGACGGAGTCTTGCTCTGTCGCCCAGGCTGGAGTGCAGTGGCCGGATTTCAGCTCACTGCAAGCTCCGCCTCCCGGGTTCACGCCATTCTCCTGCCTCAGCCTCCGGAGTAGCTGGGACTACAGGTGCCCGCCACCTCACCCGGCTAGTTTTTTTTTGTATTTTTTAGTAGAGACGGGGTTTCACCGTGTTAGCCAGGATGGTCTCGGTCTCCTGACCTTATGATCCGCCCGTCTTGGCCTCCCAAAGTGCTGGGATTACAGGCTTGAGCCACCGCGCCCAGCCCTCTGTGAAATATTATTATCCCCATGACGAAAAAGGCAGAGATATCCCAGGTCAGGCAGGGTGCGGTGGCTCAAGCCTATAATCTCAGCACTTTGGGAGGTTTGCTTGAAGCCAGGAGTTTAAGACCAGCCTAGGCAACAGCGTGAGACCCCTATTGTCAGGCGTCTGAGCCCAAGTCAAGCCATCGCATCCCCTGTGACTTGCATGTATACGCCCAGATGGACTGAAGTAACTGAAGAATCACAAAAGACGTGCAAATGCGGCGGGCGCGGTGGCTCAAGCCTGTAATCCTAGCACTTTGGGAGGCCGAGACGGGCGGATCACGAGGTCAGGAGATCGAGACCATCCTGGCTAACACGGTGAAACCCCGTCTCTACTAAGAAATACCAAAAAAAACTAGCCGGGCGAGGTGGCGGGCGCCTGTAGTCCCAGCTACTCGGGAGGCTGAGGCCGGAGAATGGCGTGAACCCGGGAGGCGGAGCTTGCAGTGAGCTTAGATCCGGCCACTGCACTCCAGCCTGGGCTACAGAGCGAGACTCCGTCTCAAAAAAAAAAAAAAGAAGTGCAAATGCCCTGTCCCGCCTTAACTGATGACATTCCACCACAAAAGAAGTGAAAATGGCCGGTCCTTGCCTTAAGTGATGATATTATCTTGTGAAATTCCTTTTCCTGGCTCATCCTGGCTCAAAAAGCTCTCCCACTGAGCACCTTGTGACCCCCACTCCTGCCCACCAGAGAACAACCCCCTTTTGACTGTAATTTTCCTTTACCTACCCAAATCCTATAAAACGGCCCCATCCTTACCTCCCTTCGCTGACTCTCTTTTCAGACTCAGCCTGCCTGCACCCAGGTGAAATAAACAGCCATGTGGCTCACACAAAGCCTGTTGGTCTCTTCACACGGACGCGCATGACACCTATCTCTTCAATTTTTTTTTTTTTTTGAGACAAAAAGTAAAAGGAGGAGGAGACAAAGCCAACACGTATAAAGGGCACATTATTATAAAATTGTTTAAAACCAGTGATAAAGAGAAGATGAAGATCATAAAGGCAGCCAGAAAAAAGAGACACAATATGTTCAGAGGAACAAAGATAAGATTGACATCAGACTTCTCTCTCTCTCTTTTTTTGAGATGGGGTCTTGCTATGTTGCCCAGGCTTGTCTTAAACTCCTGGGCCCTGAGTAGCTGGGATTATAGGTGCACACCACCGCGCCCAGTGACATCAGACTTCTGATCAGAAACAATACAGGCCAGAAGGCAGAGGAGGAATTTTTTTTTAAAGAACTGCAAGAAAAACGAAGAAACTAACTATTGTGGATGGACACAAAGATTTTGTTTCTCTTCGCAATTGGAAATCACCTCAACATCCGATGTGCGGGGATTTGTTAATTGACGGGCCATAAAAAATAAAAGGATAGTCTAGAAGTCTGTTTAATGATATTGAAAAATATCCACCATATATAGTAAAGTGAAACAGGCACTATGCTCAATGTATTTTGTAAATTGGAAAATATATATTTATAGACACAGGACGGCGGTTATAGCGACTGGACCTTACACAATTGTGGGAGCGGGTTACATGGTAACCAGTGCCAACCTCCACCCTCCACAGATATGTCTTCTTACCCACAGTAAACTGGAACTAGGCAGGGAGGGGAATTTTAGGAAATGCAGTCCCAGTTTTGCTAAATTGACACAATACAAATTCACCACCTATCAGTAAAAGGCTACAGAGAAATTCACCCAGATGGTTTTAGCAGTAATTACTGGGAGTTGAGTGGGTTTAAATTCTCAGTACACAGGTCAGATGTGAGAAAATCAAACAATACATTTGGTTTTTTAATATAATAAGTCAACCTAATTTTCACTCCAATCCCTCCCATCCTGTCAAGGAGGAAGGAAATTCACCTTCCTCCTTCCCTCCCTCCCTCCCTTTCTCCATTCGTTCCTTCCTTCTTTCCCTCCTTCCTTCCTTTCTTCCTTCCCTCCCTCCCTTCCTTCCCTCCTTTTGTCTTCCCTCCCTCCCTTCCTCCCTCCCTCCCTCCCTTCCATCCTTCTTTCCTCCCTCCCTTCCTCCTTTCCTCCCTCCCTCCCTCCCTGCTCCTCCTTCCTTCTGTCCTTCATCTCATTCTGTTGCCCAGGCTGGAGTGTCGTGGCACAATCATAGCTCACTGTCACCTTGAACTCCTGGGCTCAATGGCTCCTTCTCACCTCAGCCTCTCAAGGACCTGGGACTACAGGCGCACACCACAACACACAGCTAATTAAATTTTTCTTTTGTAGAGATGGGGGTCTTGCTATGTTGTCCAGGCTGGTGTTCAACTCCTAGCCTCAAGTAATCCTCCTTCTTCAGCCTCCCCAAACACTAGGATTGCAGGCATGAGCCTTTGCACCTGGCAGAAAAATACTGGACTTTTGTACAAATACCTATATTATTCATGAATAAACTTTAAACTGCCCTGAAATTATGGGACTGAAGTGATTAAAATCTTTATCCAAATGAAGACAACTACACTATTATCAAGAGTGTGGCATATTTGACCTACATCTAGATGTGTATATGCATTTTCTTTTCTGAAAATGAATAAAATAACAAAAGATTTCAGTATTGTTGTTATCTATTAAATACTCAGTTAAACTCACTGTTTCTAAATGCACAGGGTGTGGGTTGCCCAAGTCCAGAACAGTCCAGAACAGTCCAGAACAGCCCAGAACAGTTCTCTGGGGCTTCTAGGTCACAGCTGAGCATGTTTTATTTCCTGAATTTAGTGTTCTCCCATCGCTAGAGGTGATTCATGTTTATTAATTAGGTTGGTGCAAAAATTATTGTGGTTTTTGCAATTATTGAAATTATAATATAATTTTGCAATTATAACTTTTGCACCAGCCTAATAAAAAACCACCTTGGCTGACAAGCTATGGGAATGGTTTGGCCGCCAGAAATGACCTTCACAGTGTTCTAAAAAGCAGTGGCTTCCAGTTCAGAAGGGGTTTGCAGCTCTCTGTCTAATGAGTTGGGGTTCTCTTTTCTCCTCCACGTTCTAGGGTTTTGATGCCTCTTAGCATCACCAGCTCTCATTTGGGGAGCAATTATGAATCGTTAGTAAAAGCTCAACTTTTTTAAGAAGCAAAACTAGCAAGAAAATTCAGCATGTCCCGGTTTTCTAGACAGCATGCTCGAAGACCACACCCAGGTGCTTAATAATTTAGCCTTTTGGGCAAGGTTCTCATTAGCGTAGATCGAAAACATGAATAATGCAGGCATTTGTGAATCACACTGCTCGGCGGTGCCGCACTGGCCAGGAAACACCTGAAGCAGTTGCAGAGGGGCTCAGGGTGACCAGATCCGGTGACTGGGTCATGATGACACCAAATTTGGTTAATGGGAATCCCAGGTCATGTCCGATGGTATCAAACCACAGCCGCTGCCTGCTGCCTTCTGCAGGTCTTTCAAGTAAAATGTCTCATGCCAGTCAAAATGCCCGCCAGGAAATCAGACTCTATTTCCCTAGTTCTTTTTTTTTTTTCTGAGAGGGAGTTTCACTCTTGTTACCCAGGCTGGAATGCAACGGCACGATGTAGGCTCACCGCAACCTCCGCCTCCTGGGTTCAAGCAATTCTCCTGCCTCAGCCTCTCGAGTAACTGGGATTACAGGCATGCGCCACCACGCCTGGCTAATTTTATATTTTTAGTAGAGATGGGGTTTCGCCATGTTGGTCACGCTGGTCTCAAACTCCCGACCTCAGGTGATCCACCTGGCTCAGCCTACCAAAGTGCTGGGATTACAGGCGTGAGCCACCGTGCCTAGCCTATTTCCTTAGTTCATTTTTCCTCCTTTTTCTTTTTTTTTCTTTTTTTTCTTTTCTTTTTTGTTGAGACAAGGTCTCCCTCTGTCACCCAGGCTGGAGTGCAGTGGTGCGATCACAGCTCACAGAAGCCTCAACCTCCTGGGCTCCAGTGATTTCCCCCACCATAGCATCTCCCGTCACCAGTAGCTGGGACCGCAGGCGCGCACCACCATGCCTGGCTAATGCTTTATTTTTTTTATTTTTTTTTTTTTTTGAGACTGAGTCTGGCTCTGTCGCCCAGGCTGGAGTGCGGTGGCTGGATCTCAGCTCACTGCAAGCTCCGCCTCCCGGGTTCACGCCATTCTCCTGCCTCAGCCTCCCGAGTAGCTGGGACCACAGGCGCCCGCCACTTCGCCCGGCTAGTTTTTTGTATTTTTTAGTAGAGACGGGGTTTCACTGTGTTAGCCAGGATGGTCTCGATCTCCTGGCCTCGTGATCCGCCCGTCTCGGCCTCCCAAAGTGCTGGGATTACAGGCTTGAGCCACCGCGCCCGGCCAATGCTTTATTTTTTGTAGAGACGGGGTCTCATCATGTTGCCCAGGCTGGTCTCGAACTCACGGGCTCAAGTGACCCTCCTGCCTCGGCCTCCCAAAGTGCTGGGATTTCAGGCGTGAGCCACAGCACCTGGCCTCCTCTTTTCCCCCCTTGTTCCCCAGATCATTCTTGCATTCCTGATCTCCTCAAACCCCAACATGTCTTCATCCTCAGCCAATGACCTTGCCTTCTCCTTAACTAAGAAACTAGTAACGACTGGAGGAGAGTGTCCCCAAGTTCTCTAGACAACATCGTCCCTCTCCCAGCCTCTGCATCCACTCACTCTGCCTTCCTGCCTTAGCTATAAAGTGAACCATCAGGTCGGGTGCGGTCGCTTACGCCTGTAATTCCAGCACTTTGGGAGGCCAAGGCAGGCCGATGATGAGGTCAGGAGTTTGAGACCAGCATGGCCAACATGGTGAAACCCTGTCTCTACTAAAAATACAAAAAATTAGCTGGGCATGGTGATGCATGCCTGTAATCCCAGCTACTCAGAAGGCTGATGCAGGAGAATAGCTTGAACTCAGGAGGTAGAGGTTGCAGTGAGCTGAGATCGTGACATTGCACTCTAGCCTGGGCGACAGAGCGAGACTCCGTCTCGAGGAAAAAAAAAAGAACCATCCACATCCTATCTAACGCCAGCCCCTCCATCATCTAAACTGGATTCCATTCCTGCCACCCTCTCAAGCACATCTCTCCACGTACTCTCCCCTCCCTCTCCCGTGCCATCAATTTCTCTCTCCCTAATAGATCTTTCCCATTAACATAATATTAACTGAAAAAGGGACTGAGGCAGGAGTCCCCATTGACTGAGGTTGATGCAGCAGTTTGAGGACATGCCGGGGAGGAACACCAGCCACGGGAGCATCTGTGACCTGTGCGTTTCCAGAGAGGGTTTGGGAACTTCACTATTTAAAGGGGAAAGAGCAAGCAGGAGGGATAAAGGAAGGGAGGGTAGGCAGAGAGGCAAATGGTCACATTCTCTCAAGGCTCTGATTGGCGATCAATAAATCTACATTTTACATGTCAATGAGGCATTTGTCTCCAGCTCAGGAAATCTACATTTTACATAAGATAAACATGTGAAAAGAGGAAGTAGAGGAGTCCATGGTGCATTCCTCTCAAGCCCAGAGAATCTACTTTTTATGTAAGATTAAACGTGAAGAGAGGGAGGAAAGACTCCGTGATGCGTTCATCTCAAGCCCAGTGAATCTACATTTTACATAAGATAAACATG
>NW_020266388.1:0-1707 GCF_003255815.1 Theropithecus gelada | reverse complement strand
CTTCCTTCCTTCCTTCCTTCCTTCCTTCCTTCCTTCCTTCCTTCCTTCTTTCTTTTCTTTTGACAGTTTCACTTTGTCACCCAGGCTGGAGTGCAGTGGTGGGATCTCTACTCACTGCAACCTCTGCCTCCCAGGTTCAAGCAATTCTTGTGCCTCAGCCTCCCAAGTAGCTGGGATTACAGGCACGCACCACCAAGCCCAGCTAATTTTTTTTTGTATTTTAATAGAGACAGGGTTTCACCATGTTTCCCAGGCCAGTCTCAAACCCCTGAGCTCAGGCAATCCACCTGCTTTGGCCTTGCAAAGTGCTAGGATTACAGGCACGAGCCACCGCTCCCAGCTGCAAAGTATATTTGATGAATAAATGAAAGGAAGAAATAAATAAAGAGGAAGAGGGAAGGAAGAGGGGAAAGAAAGGAGAAAGAAAATACATTGAACTAAGAAGAGCTGTAGTGAGAGGAAGTGTCTCAGGCATAGCCTCGTGAGACAGCAGGAAAGTGAGGCTGTGTTTATTTAGCAGACAGTACTAACAGAACCGCAATACTCCTATTTTGATCAAGTAATACTTTTTCCCATCCCCTGTTACCCTCCTCTCCACCTCCTCTGCCATCCCTGTGATTCAGAGAAACTGACTCCACTCCCAGGTAGGTCTGATTGGCTGAGGCTAACTCCACCCTCTTGCCAGTGATTGGTTCAGGAATGGTTATATGATCCAATTGGGTCAATAGAATGCAAAGATGATTTGCTAGGGGTTTCCAGGAGCCATCTTGCTCTGAGAGAGCCCCTAGAAGAGACTCTTCCTTCTTTTGAGACCCAGAAAGATTGCTACCATGCTCCTACCAGACTGTGAGGCCGACACACGGAGGAGAGTGGATTCAAGAGAATCACAGGAGGTAGATGCCACTGGATGAAATCCTCCCCGAAGCCCATCTGACTCCTTGACTTCTAGTTATGGTTCAAGGTTTCTGGGTTGGTATTTACAATAAGAGATTCTTAGAAAGATCTTCAAAGAGCTACACATAGCTCTGTTTCTGACTGTGTGACCTTGAGAAAGACAGCCTCTCAGAACTGCAATCTGCTCGCAGCTAAAATGAAGGTTAAAAAAGATTTCTATCTCAAACATTTCTCACAGAATTTTTAGGAAGATAAAATGTAAAGTAACTGCAAGGGGTTGCAAGTCTCAATAAAGATATTATTATCTTGATTTGATTTTCATTTTTTTCTGTCTCCCTAGTCTGCCCACTGGACAATGCTAATATTTGATAACTTCAGTCTACATTTAACTTAATCATGTAGTACTGACTCTATTTCAAGCTGTATATTATTTCTACTTGCCCACTTCCAAAATAGAATTGGGGTAGCTTATAATAAAAGTCCCTGGCCGGGTGCGGTGGCTCACACCTGTAATCCCAGCACTTTAGGAGGCCGAGGTGGGCGGATCACAAGGTCAGGAGATCGAGGCCATCCTGGCTAACACGGTGAAACCCCTTCTCTACTAAAAATACAAAAAATTCTCCGGGCGTGGTGGCGGGCGTCTGTAGTCCCAGCTACTCGGGAGACTGAGGTAGGAGAATGGCTTGAACCCGGGAGGCGGAGCTTGCAGTGAGCCGAGATTGTGCCACTGCACTCCGCCTGGGCGACAGAGCAAGACTCAGTGTCAAAAAAAAAAAAAAAAAAACAAAAAAAACACACAAATAAATAAATAAA
>NW_020266387.1:0-1707 GCF_003255815.1 Theropithecus gelada | reverse complement strand
CAACCTGATTTATGACTTGATAGGTCATTACTTTTTAATGCTGAATACTATTTCATCATTTGGATATATTACAATTTATCCATTTACTTAACTAAGGATACCTTGGTTACTCCCAAGTTTGGCAATTTTTAATTAAGTTGCTATAAACATTCTTGTGCAGGTTTTTGGGTGGACGTGCTGTCACCTTCTTTGGGTAAATACCAAGGAGCATGATTGCTAGATTATATGATAAGAGTTTTGCTTAGTTTTGTGAAAAGCTGACAAACTGTCTTCCAAAGTGGTGTAACATTTGCATTCCTACCAGCATCACCAGCATTTGGTACTGTTTGTCTTTCATATTCATCAGGCTCCATATTCATAAATTTTTGCACTTACTTTTAAAATAAAAGTCCTTTCATCCCCTGCGTCATTTCTTAAACATCCTTTAATGAGTACCTTAAAGTCAGAAATCCCCAGAAATTGAAAGTGTCAACTATATATTGAGAGCTAAAGACTGCAAAGGAGTGATACCAAATTGGTGATGATTTAAAACCTCAGTTGAAAAATTCTAATAGCTAAAGAAGAGTTATGATATTTTCATATATATTTCTTTCTCTTTTACATGTGTAAACTTAAGATAGTCTGGAGTATTGTATTCTTGGGGAAATCAGAGCTCTTCAAAAAAATTATTGTTTATAATGTTTAGAAATTTAGACCTAACATTTTCATGGTAATTCAACTAGAGTAAACTTAGCTAAACAGAGCCATTTATTGGCCTGTTGTACATATTGTTTTAGACATATATATTAGATAATAAAATACTGAAGGAGAATAAAAGAATATGAAACGACTTTGAGGAAGTATCTAAGAAAATAAGACATTTGTGGCCTTTCTACTACCTATACTCAATTTAGAATAATAATAGGGTAATATACATCATTGGTCAGTAAACTCAACTTGCTAAGAAGCATAAAAATATAAGTAGCAAATTTCAGTGAAGAATATTAACATTCATTAACAAGTTCATAAAGTCAAATGCTTAAAACCAGAGTACTTCAGTATCCCAAAGTTTTAAAGGATTTTTTTGTGTGCGTTTTGTTTTGCTTTGTTTCTTGCCAGTAGCCTTCTCCTTATTAATATAAGAGTAAAAGGCCAGTGAAAATTCATATGAATAATTTTTAAACAGACTTTTTATAGAATTAAATATTGATGTTCCTAATTTTTTATTGTAAATTGTTCACCAAAAATGAAAAATTTTAAAAGGGTAAATTTGAAAAGAAGGAAATATTAAGGGAAGTAGAATAAGTAAAGTTTACCTAAGTCGTAACTTAGATTAAAAATACTTGCAATCGGTAGGATTTCCTCGGACATTTCCCAACAGGGACAAAATGGCTATACAGTGTGGATAGTAAGAATGGTTACTGCCTGCTTGTGTACCTTTTGGAAAGCACAATACTGGGAATGTAGTACTTCAGTTTAGAGCCTATGAATGTCTATATCTTTCTAAAAGTGCATAGAAAAGTTTGGGAACTGATTTTCCAAGATAATGAAGCACAAAGCAAAAAGTATGTATGTAGAAGTCACAGTATTGGATTTTAGTTATTTCATCATTTAACTGTACAAGACTCCAGCAGCTAACTGAACTTGTCCAACTTCATCCTCTCATCTGAAAGTGTGAATATTAATAACTCTCTCACCAAGTTGTAAGAATCAGGGTATTAGCATGCA
>NW_020266386.1:0-1707 GCF_003255815.1 Theropithecus gelada | reverse complement strand
CTGGGCTGTAGGTGCCCACAAGGAGGAGCCAGAGGTGCTCATGGTCACGAAGGCCCCTATCTCTCCATCTCCCATCTGCTTGCCTGTTACCAGCAATAAATATGGGCATGTCTAAGCATCATTTGTCCCCTGGAATATCTTGGAATACAAAACCTCTATTATACAACCATATTCTGTTGCTATCTTATTTTCTCCCAGGCCAATTCCCTTGCACCCTACTTTCTTAACACAGTTAAGTTAATTCCTATGTTAAATAATTAACTCATCCATCAGGGGAGTACATGTCTTCTAAGAGTGAATGTCCATATTATCGGTGGAAATCCTCTTTTTGTCCTGGCCCTGAGTGACCTGGACAAGTAGACCTTTCTACCCTGAGGTCCAGCTCCTCAGGGTAGAAAGTGCAGCATTGACATCTCTATGAAAATGACCAGGACAATAGAAACAAAAAGGTAAGAAAAACAAGTAAAGAAAAAAATAAGGCAAAGAAAAGGGGAGACTACATGGCCCAAATACATTGAGTTTACTGTGAAAACGCATTTTTGGAGATAGAGAGAAGATAAAGCACAAGGTAAAGAGACTGAATTGTTTGTTTCCAGGTTTTCAAATGGAATCTTGCCCTGATCTGGGTCTCAATTAACAAAGCACAAGGACAGCTGAGCCTGTAGCGGGTGTCGCTGAGGATACAGGTCCCAGAGTGATGCCTAGTGGCAACAGGTGGGTCTGCAACTGCAGGTGCCCCTCACCTGGTGACCTTGAGGAAGAGGGAGCAGCGTATTGGGCACAGTGCTGGGTTTCAGGGTACAGGAAATCAGATCAGAGCAGCCCAGAGGAGGACTGTGTCTGCTCACGGAAAACATACCTCACAGATCCTATTAAAGCAGAATAAAGAGATCATAACTGGCCACCTGTCGACCATTTAAGATCTCATTCTTCCTTTCATGCTTTCTGTCATTTCTATCACACAGTCCCCTCTCCCTGCACACAGGCCCTCAGACTCAGAGACATGCACATGCACACGTACAACACATACATCCCCAGTTTCCACCTCCCAGCACACTCCCCTCACCACACATGCACACATACATAAAAAATTACAAGCATACGCACAGGTGCACACACACCCTGAAGTGCAGACTCCAAACTCTAATAGATCTGGTTTAGCCTCTGAGGCCGAAGCTGCTCAGACTGACATGCACAGGCCGTAAAACCAAATTTTTGCACCCAAGACCCCCTGGAGAGAGTCTACTGCCCCCAGTGGAGAGTCGAAAGACAGAGACCATGATAGGTGAAGTCATTCACTAATGATCCCACAGTTGGTTGATGACACCGCTGAGACTAGAGCTCCCAACAGATAGCACATTGACCTGCTGTCTTATGCGAAGCCCATAATGCAGTTTTCATTCCTGCAAAAGGGACACCTATATCTGGGTCCTCTGTCCCAGGTAGCTCCAAGGCTAGGACCTGGTGTGCTTTCTCTAAGAGGCTCCAGAGAAGGACAAGGGTCTTCAGGGCAGTGAGCCTCCTATAGGTCAATGTCTCTCAAGGGACCGAAGGAGTTTGAGGACCAAGGGATGTGAAAAGACCCCAGTTCTGTACTATCTGGAGGAAGCAGCATCCCAGGGCAATGAGCTACCACAAACCCGTGTGGCTGTGGGATAGTGGCATCCTTTGGGTTGATAGTTCAGACCTTTGACGGTTCTCCAATCC
>NW_020266385.1:0-1707 GCF_003255815.1 Theropithecus gelada | reverse complement strand
TAATGAAAATGAATGAAAAGAAATTATTCACCCACTGTTACATGCCCTAGAAAGAGAATGTCCTGCCCGACTCAAAAGGGCATCACAATATTACTCAGATTTTCAGCGATGAAGGCCCTCCAAGGAGCTAATGATGTTCATATTTTTCAGTTTATTTCCTTCACTGATAAACATTGTTGATAGATACCATTGCCTCTCTTTTCACCTGAAGGGATGTTACTTAGCACAATTGGTTTCTTGAGAATGCCCCCTAGTTTGGTGGAAGGAATTTTCCTGCTTTATAAATACAGGATATTTTCTCATGAAACAAATTGCCATACTCTTTCAGTGAAGTGAAGTGAATAGAAAAATTAGGTCTCCAAAATGTTAAAGGAGTCACTGCCCCAATTATCTTAATAATTATAATCTTATAATTATATCTTAATAATAATAATGACTTAAATAAAATTAAAATAAGTAAATGAAACCAGGTATGGTGGCTCATATCTGCAATCCCAGCATTTTAGGAGGCTGAGGAGGGAGGATCAATTTAGGTTAGGAGTTGGAGATCAGCCTGGGCAACATAGTGAAACCCCCGTCTCTACCAAAATTTTTTTTTTTTTTGAGACGGAGTCTTGCTGTGTCGCCCAGGCTGGAGTGCAGTGGCGCCATCTCGGCTCACTGCAAGCTCCGCCTCCCGGGTTCACGCCATTCTTCTGCCTCAGCCTCCTGAGTAGCTGGGACTACAGGCGCCCGCCACCACGCCGGGTTAATTTTTTGTACTTTTAGTAGAGATGGGGTTTCACCGTGTTAGCCAGGATGGTCTTGATCTCCTGACCTCGTGTTCCGCCCGCTTTGGCCTCCCAAAGGGCTGGGATTACAGGTGTGAGCCACCGCGCCCGGCCCAAATTTTTAAGTATTGGCTAAATTTTTAAAGTTGGCAGGGCATGATAATGCATGACTCTAATCTCAGCTACTAGGGAGACTTAGGCAGGCTGCAGGGAACTATGCTTGTGCCACTGCCCTCCAGCCTGGGTGACAGAGTGAGACTCCCAACTCAAAAAAAAAAAAAAAAAAAAAAAGGAAAGAAAGAAAGAAAAAGAAAGAAAATTAAGAATTTGTTGAAAGTTGTTTTAGTACAATGATAGGCTGCATGTCTTGCACCTGTACTCCCAGCAACTTAACTGGCTGAGGCGGAAGGATTGCTTTAGGCCAGCAATTGAAGACCAACCTGGGCAACAGGGCAAGACCTCATCTCTAAAAAAATACAAGGGAAGCTGAGCCAGGAGTGTTGCCTGAGCCGGGAAGTTCCAGGTTGGTCAGCTATAGTTGCCCTACTGCACTCTAGCCTGGATAACAGAGCAAGACCCTGTGCCTTACTTTTTATTTTTATGTTTTTTACTACTTATGCTTATTTATTTATTTATTTATTTATTTTATTTATTTTTTTTTTGGAGACGGAGTCTCGCTCTGTCGCCCAGGCTGGAGTGCAGTGCCTGGATCTCAGCTCACTGCAAGCTCCGCCTCCCGGGTTTACGCCATTCTCCTGCCTCAGCCTCCCGAGTAGCTGGGACTACAGGCGCCCGCCACCTCGCCCGGCTAGTTTTTTTGTATTTTTTAGTAGAGACGGGGTTTCACCGTGTTAGCCAGGATGGTCTCGATCTCCTGACCTCGTGATCCGCCCGTCTCGGCCTCCCAAAGTGCTGGGATTACAGGCTTGAGCCACCG
>NW_020266384.1:0-1708 GCF_003255815.1 Theropithecus gelada | reverse complement strand
ACAGATGTAAATCTGTGAGATGAATTAACAGAACACTAAGCAGTTTCTCAGAAAGCTTCTTTCCACATTTCATTTGAGAATATTTCCTTTTTCACCATAGCCCTCTATGGGCTTCCAAATATCACTTTGCCAATTCCACAAGAACTGTCTTAGCGAAAGGCTTCTTGAGGGGAAAGCTGTAACTCTGTGAGATGATTTCACAGAACATAAAGAAGTTTCTCAGAAAGCTTCTTTCTCTTTGTTATCGGAGGGTATTTCCATTGGCCCTATAGTCTTCAAAGGGATCCGAAATATCTGTTCTCAGATGCCACAGAAATAAGGCTAGCAAAGAGTTCCACGAAATAGAGATGTAACACTGTGAGATGAATTAACAGAACACTATGCAGTTTCTCGGAAAGCTTCTTTCCAGATTTCAGCTGAGGATATTTCCTTTTTCACCATAGCCCTCTAAGGGCTGCCAAATATCACTTTGCCAATTCCACAAGAACTGTCTTAGCGAAAGGCTTCTAAAGGGGAAAGCTCTAACTCTGTAAGATGATTTCACAGAAGACAAAGAAGTTTCTCAGAAAGCTTCTTTCTCTTTGTGATCGGAGGATATTTCCTTTACCCCTATAGTCTTCAAAGGGATCCGAAATATCTGTTCTCAGATTCCACAGAAATAAGGCTATAAAGGAGATCCACGAAATACAGATGTAACTCTGTGAGTGGAAATCCCAAATCACAGAGCAGTTTCTCAGAAAGCTTCTTTCCAGATTTCATCTGCGGATATTTCCGTTTTCACCATAGCCCTCTAGGGGCTTCCAAATATCACTTTGCCAATTCCAGAAGACCTGTCTTAGCCAAAGACTTCCTGAGGGGAAAGGTGTAACTCTGTGAGATGATTTCACAGAACACAAAGAAGTTTGTCAGAATGCTTCTTTCTCTTTGTTATGGGAGGATATTTCCTTTGGCCCTATAGTCTTCAAAGGGATCCGAAATATCTGTTCTCAGATTCCACAGAAATAAGGCTACCAAAGAGATCCACGAAATACAGATGTAACTCTGAGATGAATTAACAGAACACTAAGCAGTTTCTCAGAAAGCTTCTTTCCANAGCCCTCTATGGGCTTCCAAATATCACTTTGCCAATTCCACAAGAACTCTCTTAGCGAAAGGCTTCTTGAGGGGAAAGCTGTAACTCTGTGAGATGATTTCACAGAACACAAAGAAGTTTGTCAGAAAGCTTCTTTCTCTTTGTTATGGGAGGATATTTCCTTTGGCCCTATAGTGTTCAAAGGGATCCGAAATATCTGTTCTCAGATTCCCCAGAAATAAGGCTAGCAAAGGGATCCACGAAATACAGATGAAACTCTTTGAGATGAATTAACAGAACAGTAAGCAGTTTCTCAGAAAGCTTCTTTCCAGATTTCATCTGAGGATATTTCGTTTTTCACCATAGCCCTCTATGGGCTTCCAGATATCACTTTGCCAATTCCACAAGAACTGTCTTAGACAAAGTCTTCTTGAGGGGAAAGGTGTAACTCTGTGAGATGATTTCACAGAACACAAAGAAGTTTTTCAGAAAGCTTCTTTCTCTTTGTTATCGGAGGATATTTCCTTTGGCCCTACAGTCTTCAAAGGGATCCGAAATATCTGTTCTCAGATTCCACAGAAATAAGGCTAGCAAAGAGATCCACGAAATACAGATGTAACTCTGTGATTTGGGACT
>NW_020266383.1:0-1708 GCF_003255815.1 Theropithecus gelada | reverse complement strand
CTCATAATAGTAAAGTCATGGAATTAACCTAAATGTCCATTAACAGTTGACTGGAATTTTTTAATGTAGTGCATCTACATCATGAAATACTATGCAGCCATAAAAAAAAGAAATCATGCTTGTGCAGTAACATGGATGGAGTTGGGGGCCATAATCCTAAGTGAAATCACTCAGAAACAGAAAATCAAGTGCCACATGTTCTCATAAGCAGGAGCTAAACAATGAGTACACAAGGACATAAAGATGGAAACAATAGAAAACAAGACTCCAAAAGGCAGAGATTGGAAGGAGGTTGATGGTCAAAAAATTATCTACTGGTAGTGAGATGTGATCACGGCACTGCACACCAGCTGGGACAACAGAGTGAGACCATGTCTCAAAAAACAAAAAAAAGATCTGTTGGGTACAAAGTTTACTATCTCAGGATAGATACACTAGAAGCCAAACCTTACCATTATGCAATATATCTATTTGACAAATACGCACTTACACCTTCTGAATCTAAAATAAAAAACAAAAGAAGTTTATAGTAGTAAACACCTACATCTCTTAAAAAAAGATCTCGCCTGTGCATGGTGGCTCATGCCAGTAATCTCAGCACTTTGGGAGGCCGAGGCAGGTGGACTGCCTGAGGTCAGGAGTTCAAGACCAGCCTGGCTAACATGGTGAAACACCGTCTCTACCAAAAATACAAAAAAAATTAGCTGGGTATGGTGGTGCATGCCTGTAGTCCCAGCTACTCGGGAGGCTGAGGGAGGAGAATTGCTTGAACCTGGCAGGCGGAGGTTGCAGGGAGCCGAGATTGCATCACTGCACTCCAGCCTGGGCGACAGAGGGAGACTCCGTCTCAAAAAAAACCAAAAAGATCTCAAATAAACAACCTAACCTTACACCAAAAAAAAAAAAAAACAACAAAACAAACAAACAAAAAACCAATTAGCAGAAGGAAAGAAATAATAAAGATTAGAGCATAAACAAATGAAAGAGAATTTAAAAAATTTTAATCGGCCAGGCACAGTGGCTCACGCCTGTAATCCCAGATCTCTTGAGGCCAGGAGTTCGAGACCAGCCCAGCTAACATGGTGAAACCCTGTCTGAACTAAAAATACAAAAATTAGCCAGGCGTGGTGGTACGCTCCTGTAATCCCAGCTACTCAGGAGGCTGAAGCAGGAGAATCGCTTGAATCCGGGAGATGGAGGTTACAGTGAGCCAAGATTGTGCCTCTGCACTCCAGCCTGGGCAACAGAGTGAGACTCTGTCTCAAAAAAGAAAACAACAACATTAATCAATTAAGCTAAGAGTTGATTTTGGGGAAAAAAAATCAAAATCAAAGCCCTTACCTTGACTAAGGGCAAAAATAGAGAACATGTTGATAAAATAAGAAATGAAAGAGAAGATATTACAACTTATTACACAAATTTATTTCTTACAGAAATAAACAGAATTGTAAGGGACTATTATGAACAATTATAAATCAACCAATTTGACAACTTGGAAGAAATGGTGAAATGACTAGAAACATATAACCTACAAAGACTGAATGGAGAATAAATAGAGAGCTTAAAGAGACCAATAACAAATAGAGAAACTAAAGAAGTAATGTTTCAAAACTCCAAAATATAGCCTAGGACCAGATTACTTCATGGGTAAATTCTACCAAACATTCAAAGAAATTTTAATATAAAACATCCTCAAATTCTTTGAAAA
>NW_020266382.1:0-1708 GCF_003255815.1 Theropithecus gelada | reverse complement strand
GGAGGTTGCAGGAAGCCAAGATTACACCATTGCACTCCAGCCTGGGCGACAGAGCGAGAGTCTGTCTCAAAAAAAAAATTTAAAGAAAGAGGGATGTTTAGAACACACCAGAAAGTCCAAGTCATGAACAGTCTGTGTAAGTCACAATAAGAAGATTTATTTCCCAAAAAAAGAAAAAAAGAAAGAGGCCAGGCAAGTGGCTCATGTCTGTAATCCCAGCACTTCGGGAGGCCAAGGTGGGCAGATCACCTGAGGTCAGGAGTTGGAGACCAGTCTGGCCAACATGGCAAAACCCTGTCTCTAATAAAAATACAAAAATTAGCCAGGCATGGTGGTGCACACCTGTCATCCCACCTTTTCAGGAGGCTGAGGCAGGAGAATCACTTGAACCTGGGAGGCAGATGTTGCAGTTGCAGTGAGCTGAGATCACATCACTGCACTTCAGCCTGGGCGACAGAATGAGACTCTGTCAAAAAAAAAACAAAAAAAACAAAAAAACTTTTATATGATCAAGTTGTCTATAATTAAAAGGAAATTAGAGTGATCTTTCTAGAGATTGGGCTTGATGCAAAAAACAACACTTATATATTAAATAATTGCTTCGAACAATGAAATTTTCCTAAGGGATTGATTTACTCTTAATAGATTATAATATATTTTAATTTTTTTAACCCAAATTTCAACTTTTATTGCACCTCACCATTTTTTTGTTTTCTCTCCCTTCTGAAATGGTAATGCCCTCCTTCAACTCATTTTCAGCTCATATATGTTTTTTTCAAGTTCTCTTTGTTGAGGTCTGATGCTAACAATATTTTCTTAAGGTCTAAACAAAATGTTTTCTTCCAACGTAATATTCAGTGCAGTGAGGAAGGTGTTTTCTTTTGCCTTTTGGTAACTGGCCTAACAGATTTTACGATTTATTGAAATAATTCCTATGCCATTATTACTAAGTTTTGCTTTGCTTAGGAAAAAACTGAGATTAAAACAACTTTTTAAATTAAATTTATTACATCCATATATCTTTCTGTATATGCTTTTACAGTCCTTGTGACATTGATTTATAAGGCCTTGACTCCTGGGTCTAAAAAGGACACCAAGTCCCACTAAATCTTAAAAACTGACAGCAATTAAAGCCTCATCTTCAGGCCTGGTAAAAGATGCCAATCAAAATAAACTACATTTCAAACTACAGAAATGAAAGCTATTCAACTCCTCAAGACCAAGAGACTATCAAGGAAGAGGTGGGCATGTGAGATTGTATGGGCTGATTTTGAGAGATAAAATAGTTCAGTTTCTTTAATGTCAAAGACACACAAATGCAACACCAGCATATAGGCCCCTGTGTCAGATTAACAAGGTTTTCTTAAAGCATTAACTGACTCCCTAATAAAGGTTATAAATGGTATAAAAAGCTTATGGAAGTTATATCTTATGGTTAACATTAAAATTTTATAGATTGTTTATAAAATTTTGAAAAACAAATCTAATTGGCTTCATCCTGTTTTTATTAGGGCTTATTTGGAAAATTAAGTCTCCTCTCTGAAAGAATGAAGGTTTTCACCCTTTTTTGAAATCCTTATGTTATCACTTCAGTTAAATGAATAACATATTTTACAGTGACCTGTAATCTCATTTTGTAATATTGAGTGTTTAAACCTTTGATATTTGACAAACTTTCCAAAGTGAAATTATAAATTATGTCTTTTTC
>NW_020266381.1:0-1708 GCF_003255815.1 Theropithecus gelada | reverse complement strand
TTCCAAATATCACTTTGCCAATTCCAGAAGAACCGTCTTAGCGAAAGGCTTCTTGAGGGGAAAGTTGTAACTCTGTGAGATGATTTCACAGAACACAAAGAAGTTTCCCAGAAAGCTTCTTTGTCTTTTTTATCGGAGGATATTTCCTTTTGCCCTGTAGTCTTCAAAGGGATCTGAAATATCTCTTCTCACATTCCACAGAAATAAGGCTAGCAAAGAGAACCACGAAATACAGATTTCACTCTGTGAGATGAATTAACAGAACACTAAGCAGTTTCTCAGAAAACGTCTTTCCAGATTTCATCTGAGGATATTTCCTTTTTCACCATACCCTCTATGGGCTTCCAAATATCACTTTGCCAATTCCACAAGAACTGACTTAGCGAAAGGCTTCTTGAGGGGAAAGCTGTAACTCTGTGAGATGATTTCACAGAACACAAAGAAGTTTCTCAGAAAACTTCTTTCTCTTTGTTACCGGAGGATATTTCCTTTGGCAATACAGTCTTCAAAGGGATCCGAAATACCTGTTCTCAGATTCCACAGAAATAAGACTAGCAAAGAGATCCACGATATACAGATGTAACTGTGTGAGATGAATTAACAGAACACTAAGCAGTTCCTCAGAAAGCTTCTTTCCAGATTTCATCTGAGGATATTTTCTTTTTCACCATAGCCCTCTATGGGCTTCCAAATATCACTTTGACAATTCCAGAAGAACTGTCTTAGCGAAAGGCTTCTTGAGAGGAAAGCTGTAACTCTCTGAGATGATTTCACAGAACACGAAGAAGTTTCTCCGAAAGCTTCTTTCTCTTTGTTATCAGAGGATATTTCCTTAGGCCCTAAAGACTTCACAGGGATCCGAAATGTCTGTTCTCACATTCCACAGAAATAAGGCTACGAAAGAGATCCACGAAATACAGATGTAACTCTGTGAGTGGAAGTCACACATCACAGAGCAGTTTCTCAGAAAGCTTCTTTGCAGATTTCAGCTGAGGATATTTCCTTTTTCACCATAGACCTCTATGGGCTTCCAAATATCACTTTGCCTATTCCACAAGAAATGTCTTAGCGAAAGGGTTCCTTAAGGGAAAGCTGTAACTCTGTGAGATGATTTTATAGAATACAAAGAAGTTTCTCAGAGAGCTTGTTTCTCTTTGTTATCGGAGGATATTTTCTTTGGCCCTATAGTATTCAAAGGTATCCGAAATATCTGTTCTCAGATTCCACAGAAATAAGTCTAGCAAGGAGATCCATGAGATACAGACGTAACTCTGTGAGATGAATTAAGAGAACACTAAGCAGTTTCTCAGAAAGCTTCTATCCAGATTTCATCTGAGGATATTTCCTTTTTCACCATAGCCCTCTTGGGCTTCCAAATATCACTTTGCCAATTCCACCAGAACAGTCTTAACAAAAGTGTTCCTGAGTGGAAAGCTGTAACTCTACGAGACGATTTCACAGACCACAAAGAAGTTTCTCAGAAAGCTTCTTTCTCTTTGTTTTCGGAGGATATTTCCTTTGACCCTATAGTCTTCAAAGGGATCCGAAATATCTGTTCTCAGATTCCACAGAAATAAGGTAGCAAAGATATCCATGAAATACAGAGATGAATTAACAGAACACTAAGCAGTTTCTCAGAAAGCCTTCTTTCCAGATTTCAGCTGAGGATATTTCCTTTTTCACCATCGCCCTCTATGGGCTTCCAAAT
>NW_020266380.1:0-1708 GCF_003255815.1 Theropithecus gelada | reverse complement strand
GCAAAGTGATATTTGGAAGCCCGTAGAGGGCTGAGTTGAAAAAGGAAATATCCTCAGATGAAAGCTGGAAAGAAGCTTTCTGAGAAACAGCTGAGTGTTCTGTTAATTCATCTCACAGAGTTACATCTGTATTTCGTGGATCTCTTTGCTAGCCTTTTTCTGTGGAATCTGAGAACAGGTATTTCGGATCCCTTTGAAGACTATAGGGCCAAAGGAAATATCCTCCGATAACAAAGAGAAAAAATGTTTCTGAGAAACTTCTTTGTGTTCTGTGAAATCATCTCACAGAGTTACAGCTTTGCCCTCAAGAAGCCTTTCGCTAAGACAGTTCTTGTGGGATTGGAAAAGTGATATTTGGAAGCCCTTTGTGGGGTATGGTGAAAAAGGAAGTATCCTCAGATGAAATCTGGAAAGAAGCTTTCGTAGAAACTGCTGAGTGTTCTGTTAATTCGTCTCACAGTGTTATGTCTGAATTTGGTGGATATCTTTGCTAGCCTTATTTCTGTGGAATCTGAGAACAGATATTTCGGATCCCTTTGAAGAGTCTAAGGCCAAAGGAAATATCCTCCGATAAGAAAGAGAAAGAAGCTTTCTGAGAAACTTCTTTGTGTTCTGTGAAATCATCTCACAGAGTTACAGCTTTCCCCTCAAGAAGCCTTTCGCTAAGACACTTCTTGTGGAATTGGCAAAGTGATATTTGGAAGCCCATTGAGGGCTTGGGGAAAAAGGAAATATCCTCAGATGAAATCTGGAAAGAATCTTTCTGAGAAACTGCTGAGTGTTCTCTTAATTCATCTCACAGAGTTACATCTGTATTTCGTGGATCTCATTGCTATCCGTATTTCTGTGGAATCTGAAAAGTGATATTTGGAATCCCTTTGAAGACTATAAGGCCAAAGGAAATATCCTTCGATAACAAAGAGAAAGAAGCTTTCTGAGAAACTTCTTTGTGTTGTGTGAAATCTTCTCACAGAGTTACAACTTTCCCCTCAAGAAAACTTTCGCTAAGACAGTTCTTGTGTAACTGGCAAAGTGATATTTGGAAGCCCATAGAGGGCTATGGTGAAAAAGGAAATCTCCTCGGATGAAATCTGGAAAGAAGCTTTCTGAGAAACTGCAGAGTGTTCTGTTAATTTATATCACAGAGTTATATTTGTATTTAATGGATCTCTTAGGTAGCCTTATTTGTGTGGAATCTGAGAACAGATATTTCGGATCCCTTTGAAGACTATAGGGCGATAGGAAATATCCTCCGATAACAAAGAGAAAGAAGCTTTCTGAGAAACTTCTTTGTGTTCTCTGCAATCAACTCCCGGATTTACAGCTTTCCCCTCCAGAAGCCTTTCGCTAAGAGAGTTCTTGTGGAAGTGGCAAAGTGATATTTGGAAGCACAAGGTGCGCTATTCGGAGAAAGGAAATATCTTCAGAAGAAATCTGGAAAGAAGCTTTCTGAGAAACTGCTAAGTGTTCTGTTAATTCATCTCACAGAATTACATCTGTATTTCGTGGATCTCTTTGCTAGCCTTATTTCTGAGGAATCTGAGAACAGATATTTCGGATCCCTTTGAAGACTATAGGGCGAAAGGAAATATCCTCCGATAACAAAGAGAAAGAAGCTTTCTGAGAAACTTCTTTGTGTTCTCTGCAATCAACTCACGGATTTACAGCTTTCCCCTCCAGAAGCCTTTCGCTAAGAGAGTTCTTGTGG
>NW_020266379.1:0-1708 GCF_003255815.1 Theropithecus gelada | reverse complement strand
ATTTCATCTGAGGATATTTCCTTTTTCGCCATAGCCCTCTATGCGCTTCCAAATATCACTTTGGCAATTCCTCAAGAACTGTCTTAGTGAAAGGCTTCTTGAGGGGAAAGATGTAACTCAGTGAGACGATTTCACAGAACACAAAGAAGTTTCTTAGAAAGCTTCTTTGTCTTTGTTATCGGAGGATATTCCCTTTGGCCCTATAGTCTTCAAAGGGATCCGAAATATCTATACTCAGATTCCAAAGAAATAAGGCTGGCAAAGAGATGCACGAAATACAGATGTAACTCTGTGAGATGAATTAACAGAACACGAAGCGGTTTCTCAGAAAGCTTCTTTCCAGATTTCATCTGAGGATATTTCCTTTTTCACCATAGCCCTCTATGGGCTTCCAAATATCACCTTGCCAATTCCAAATGAACTGTCTTAGCGAAAGGCTTCTTGAGGGGAAAGCTGTAACTCGGTGAGATGATTTCACAGAACAGAAAGAAGTTTCTCAGAAAGCTTCTTACTCTTTGTTATCGGAGGATATTTCCTTTGGCTCTATAGTCTTCAAAGGGATCCGAAATATCTGTTCTCAGATTCCACAGAAATAAGGCTAGCAAAGAGATCCACGAAATACAGATGTAACTCTCTGAGTGGAAGTCACACATCACAGAGCAGTTTCTCAGAAAGCTTCTTCCATATTTGATCCGAGGATATTTCCTTTTTCACCGTAGCCCTATGGGCTTCCAAATATCACTTTGCCAATTCCTCAAAAACTGTCTTAGCAAAAGGCTTCTTGCGGGGAAAGCTGTAACTCTGTGAGATGATTTCACAGAACACAAAGAAGTTTCTCAGAAAGCTTCTTTCTCTTTGTTATCAGAGGATATTTCCTTTGGCTCTATAGTCTTCAAAGAGATCCGAAATATCTGTTCTCAGATTCCACAGAAATAAGGGTAGCAAAGAGATCCAAGAAATACAGATGTAACTCTGTGAGATGAATTAACAGAACACTAAGCAGTATCTCAGAAATCATCTTTCCATATTTCATCTGAGCATATTTCCTTTTTCACCGTAGCCCTCTATGGGCTTCCAAATATCACTTTGCCAAATCCTCAAGAACTGTCTTAGTGAAAGGCTTCTTGTGGGGAAAGCTGTAACTCTGTGAGATGATTTCACAGAACACAAAGAAGTTTCTCAGAAAGCTTCTTTCTCTTTGTTATCTTAGGATATTTCCTTTTGCCCTATAGTCTTCAAAGGGATCCGAAATATCTATTCTCAGATTCCACAGAAATAAGGCTAGCAAAGAGATCCACGAAATGCAGATGTAACTCTGTGAGATGAATTAGGAGAACACTAAGCAGTTTCTGAGAAAGCTTCTTTCCGTATTTCATCTGAGGATATTTCCTTTTTCACCACAGCCCTCTATGGGCTTCCAAATATCACTTTGCCAATTCCAAAAGAAGTGTCGTAGTGAAAGGCTTCTTGCGGGGAAAGCTGTAACTCTGTGAGATGATTTCACAGAACACAAAGAAGTTTCTGAGACAGCTTCTTTCTCTTTGTTATCGGAGGATATTTCCTTTGGCAATATAGTCTTCAAAGGGATCCGAAATATCTGTTCTCAGATTCCACAGAAATAAGGCTAGCAAAGAGATGTACGAAATACAGATGTAACTCTATGAGATGAATTAACACAACACTAAGCAGTTTCTCAGAAAGCTTCTTT
>NW_020266378.1:0-8029 GCF_003255815.1 Theropithecus gelada | reverse complement strand
GATGGCATTGAATCTATAAATTACCTTGGGCAGTATGGCCATTTTCACAATATTGATTCTTCCTATCCATGAGCATGGTATGTTCTTCCATTTGTTTGTGTCCTCTTTTATTTCACTGAGCAGTGGTTTGTAGCTCTCCTTGAACAGGTCCTTCACATCCCTTGTAAGATGGATTTCTAGGTATTTTATTCTCTTTGAAGCAATTGTGAATGGGAATTCATTCATGATTCGGCTCTCTGTTTGTCTGTTACTGTTGTATAAGAATGCTTGTGATTTTTGTCCATTGATTTTGTAACCTGAGACTCTGCTGAAGTTGCTTATCAGCTTAAGGGGATTTGGGGCTGAGACCATGGCGTTTTCTAAATATACAATCATGTCATGTGCAAACAGGGACAATTTGTCTTCTTCTTTTCCTAATTGAATACCCTGTATTTCTTTCTCTTGCCTGATTAACCTGGCAGAACTTCCAACACTATGTTGAATAGGAGTGGTGAGAGAAGGCATACCTGTCTTGTGCCAGTATTCACAGGGAATGCTTCCAGCTTTTGCCCATTCAGTATGATATTGGCTGTGGGTTTGTCATACATAGCTCTTATTATTTTGAAATGCATTCCATCAATACCGAATTTATTGAGAGTTTTTAGCATGAAGGGCTATTGAATTTTGTGAACGGCCTTTTCTGCATCTATTGAGATAATCATGTGGTTTTTGTCTTGGGTTCTGTTCATATGCTGGATCATGTCTATTGATTTGAGTGTGTTGAGTCAACCTTGCATTCCAGGGATGAAACCCGCTTGATCATGGTAGATAAGCTTTTAGATGTGCTGCTGCATTCAGTTTGCCAGTATTTTATTGAGGATTTTTGCTTCAATGCTCATCAGGGATATTGGTCTAAAATTCCCTTTTTGTGTTCTGTCACTGCCAGGCTTTGATATCAGGATGATGTTGGCCTCATAAAATGAGTTAGGGAGGATTCCCTCTTTTTCTATTGATTGCAATAGTTTCAGAAGGAATGGTACCAGCTCCTCCTTGTATATCTGGTAGAATTCAGCTGGAAATCCGTCTGGTCCTGGACTTTTTTTGGTTGGTAGGCTATTAATTATTGCCTCAATTTCAGAGCCTGCTCTTGGTCTATTCAGGAATTCAACTTCTTCCTGGTTTAATCTTGGGAGAGTGTAAGTGTCCAGGAAATTATCCATTTCTTCTAGGTTTTCTTGTTTATTTGCATAGAGGTATTGATAGTATTCCATGATAGTAGTTTGTATTTCTGTGGGGTCAGTGGTGATATCCCGTTTATCATTTTTTATTGCATCTATTTGATTCTTCTCTCTTTTCTTCTTTATTAGTCTTGATAGTGGTCTATCAATGTTGATGATCTTTTCCAAAAACCAGCTCCTGGATTCATTGATTTTTTGGAGGTTTTTTTGTGTCTCTCTCTCTTCTTCAATTCTGCTCTGATCTTAGTTATTTCTTGCCTTCCGCTAGCTTTTGAATGTTTTCACTCTTGCTTCTCTAGTTCTTTTAATTGTGATGTTAGGGTGTCAATTTTGAATATTTCCTGCTTTCTCTTGTGGGCATTTAGTGCTATAAATTTCCATCTACAAACTGTTTTAAATGTGTCCCAGAGATTCTGGTATGTTGTATCTTAGTTCTCATTGGTTTCAAAGAACATCTTTGTTTCTGCCTTTATTTTGTTATGTACCCAGTAGTCATTCAGGAGCAGGTTGTTCAGTTTCCATGTAGTTGAGCCTTTTTGATTGAGTTTCTTATTCCTGAGTTCTTGTTTGATTGTACTGTGGTCTGAGAGACAGTTTTTTATAATTTCTGTTGTTTTACATTTGCTGAGGAGCAGTTTGCTTCCAACTATGTGGTCAATTTGGAATAAGTGCGATGTGGTGCTGAAAAGGATGTATATTCTGTCGATTTGAGGTAGAAAGTTCTGTAGATGTCTGCTAGATCCACTTGGTGCAGGGTTGAGTTCAATTCCTGGATATCCTTGTTACCTTTTTGTCTCGTTGATCTGTCCAATATTGACAGTGGGGTGTTAAATTGTGCCATTAGTATTGTATGGGAGTCTAAGTCTCTTTGTAAGTCTCTGAGGACTTGCTTTATGAATCTGAGTGCTCCTGTATTGTGTGCACATATATTTAGGATAGTTAGTTCTTCCTGGTGAATTGTTCCCTTTACCATCATGAAATGGCTTTCTTTGTCTCTTTTGATCTTTGATGGTTTAAAGTCGTTTTAAAAGAGACTAGGATTGCAACCCATGCTTATTTTGTTTTCCATTTGCTTGGTAGATCTTCCTGCATCCCTTTATTTTGAGCCTCTGTGTGTCTCTGCATGTGAGAATGGTCTCCTGAATACAGCAAACTGATGGGTCTTGACTCGTTATCCAATTTGCCAGACTGTGTCTTTTAGTTGGAGCATTTAGTCCATTTACATTTAAGGTTAATATTGTTATGTGTGAACTTGATCCTATCATTGTGATATTAGCTGGTTATTTTGCTCGTTAGTTGATGCAGTTTCTTCCTAGCATTGATGGTCTTTATATTTTGGACGTTTTTGCAATGGTTGGTACCAGCTGTTCCTTTCCATATTTAGTGGTTCCTTCAGGATCTCTTGTAGGACAGGCCTGGTGTTGACAACATCTCTAAGCATTTGCTTGTCTGTAAAGAAATTTTTTTCTCCTTCATTTATGAAACTTAGTTTGGCTGGATATGAAATTCTGGGTTGAAAATTCTTTTATTTAAGAATATTGAATATTGGCCCCCACTCTCTTCTGCCTTGTAGAGTTTCTGCTGAGAGATCTGCTCTTAGTTTGATGGGTTTCCATTTATAAGTAACCCAACCTTTCTCTCTGGCCACACTTAGCATTTTTTCCTTCATTTCAAGTTTGGTGAATCTGACAATTATGTGTCTTGGAGTTGCTCTTCTTGAGGAGTATCTTTGTGACATTCTCTGTATTTCCTGAATTTGAATGTTGGCTTGCCTTGCTAGGTTGTGGAAGTTCTCCTGGATAATATCCTGCAGAGTGTTTTCCAACTTGGTTCCATCTCCCCGTCATTTTCAGGCACATCAATCAGACGTAGATTTGGTCTTTTAACATAATCCCATATTTTTTTGGAGGCTTTGTTCATTTCTTTTTACTCCTTTTTCTCAAAATTCTTCTCGCTTTCATTTCATTCATTTGATCTTCAATGACTGTTACTCTTTCCTCCAGTTGATTGAGTTGGTTACTGAAGCTTGTGCATTTGTCACGTAGGTCTTTTGTCATGGTTTTCAACTCTATCAGTTCATTTACGGATTTCTCTGCATTGATTATTCTAGTTATCTATTCTTCCATTCTTTTTTCAAGGTTTTAATTTTCTTTGCGCTGGGTACGTAGTTCCTCCTTTAGCTCTGAGAATTTTGATCAACTGAAGCCTTCTTCTCTTAGCTTGTCAAAGTCATTCTCAGTCCAGCTTTTTACCGTTGCTCACGATGAACAGTGTTCCTTTTGAGGGGGAGATGCACTCTTGTTTTTTGAATTTCCAGATTTTCTGCACTGCTTATTCCCCATCTTTGTGATTTTATCTGCCTTTGGTCTTTGATGATGGTGACATATTGATGCGGTTTTGCCGTGGGTGTCCTTTCTGTTTGTTAGTTTTCCTTCTAACAGTCAGAACCCTCAGCTTAAAGTCTGTTGGAGTTTGCTTCTGGTCCCATCTAGACCCTGTTTGCCTGGCTATCAGCAGCAGAGGCTGCAGAAGATAGAATATTGCTGAACAGCAAGTGTTGCTGTCTGATTCTTGCTCTGGATGCTTTGTCTCAGAGGTGTACCCAGCCATGTGAGGTGTGAGTTGTCTGTCTGTCCCTAGTGGGAGATATCTCCCAGTTAGGATACTCAGGTGTCAGAGACCCACTTGAGCAGGCAGTCTGTCCATTCTCAGATCTCAACCTCCGTGCTGGGAGAACCACTGCTCTCTTCAAAACTGTCAGACAGGGACATTTACATCTGCAGAAGTTTCTGCTGTTTTTTGTTTAGCTATGCACTGTCCCCAGAGGTGGAATCTACAGAGGCAGGCAGGCCTCCTTGATCTGCGGTGGGCTCCACCCAGTTCGAGCTTCCTGGCAGCTTTGTTTACCTACTTAAGCCTCAGTAATGTTGGGCGCCCCTCCCCCAGCTTCACTGCTGCCTTGCAGTTAGATCCCAGACTGCTGTGCTAACAATAAGGGAGGCTCCGTGGGCATGGGACCCTCTTGGCCAGGCATGGGTTATAATCTCCTGGTGTGGCATTTGCTAAGACCCTTGGTAAAGCACTGTATTAGGGTGGGAGTTACCCAATTTTCCAGGTGTTGTGTGTCTCACTTTCCATTGGTTAGGAATAGGAATTCCCTTCCCCCTTGTGCTTCCCAGGTGAGGTGATGCCTGGCCCTGCTTCAGCTCTCGCTGGTTGGGCTGCACCCACTGACCAGCACTGACTGTCTGACATGCCCCATTGAAATGAGCCTGGTACCTCAGTTGTAAATGCAGAAATCACCTGTCTTCTGTGTCTGTCACACTGGGAGCTGGAGGCTGGCACTGTTCCTATTTGGCCACCTTGGGTGCCCCCCAGTATTTTCTTTTTTACTTCTTTCATGGAGAGGATTTCTGTGTTGGGAGATTTTGTTTTTAGCTATTCTATACTTATATCAGATAAAATAGACTTCAAGCAAAAACATCTGTTTATAGTGACAAAAAATGTTTTATAACGGGGTAAACTCATAAAGAATACATAACAATTATAAACGTAAGAGTACATACAGAGTCCTTTTGCATAAAGTAAAACTGGCATAATTAAAAGAGAACTAGATAATTCGACACTAGTAGTTGGAGATGTCACTACCTCATTTAAAAAAATGGAATGAGTAGATAGAATATCAGCAATTTTCTTAGTTGATTTTGTACTGCTATGACAGGATGTCACAGACTGAGTGATTTTTAATAATAACAAATTTATTTCTCATGGTTCTGGAGAGTCGGAAGTTCACGATCAAGGTGCCCCCATCTAGTCAGGGTCTTCTTGCTGCATTATAACATGTAAGAAAAGCAAAGGAGAGAGTGAAAACGAGAACAAAAGGAGGGAAACCCACTCTCACAAGAAGAAAGCCACTCCCACAATAATGAAATTAGTTCATTTATTAGTGGGAAGCTCTCATGACCCAAACATCTATTAGAGGTCTCATTTTTAAATATTGTTACAATGGCAATTAAATTTCAACATGAGTTTTGGAGGAAACAAACGTTCAAACCATAGCATTCTGCTCTCAGCACCAAAAACTCATGTCTTTCTCACATATGAAATTCATTTATTTTATCTCAATAGCCCCCAAATTTTTAACTTGTTCCAGCACCAGCTCAAAAGTCCTAAGTCCAGAGTGTCATCTAAATTATATATGAGTAAAACTGAAGGCAAAATATATCCTGAGGCGAATTCCTCTCCAGCTGTGTCTGTTAAACCAAGTGAGTTACCTAATTTTAAAATACAGTGATGGCACAGGCGTAAAATAGATATTTCCGTTCCAAAAGAAATAGGCGAGAATACCTAAGATGGCCGAATAGGAGCAGCTCCAGTCGCCAACTCCCAGCGCCAGCGACACAGAAGACCGGTGATTTCTGCATTTTCAACTGAGGTACTGGGTTCATCTCACTGGGGAGTGCCGGACGATCGGTACTGGTCAGCTGCTGCAGCCCGACCAGCTAGAGCTGAAGCAGGGCGAGGCATTGCCTCACCTGGGAAGTGCAAGGGGGAAGGGAATCCCTTTTCATAACCAGGGGAACTGAGACACACAACACCTGGAGAATCGGGTAACTCCCACCCCAACACTGCACTTTGAGCAAACAGGCACACCAGGAGATCATATCCCACACCTGGCCGGGAGGGTCCCACACCCACGAAGCCTCCCTCATTGCTATCACAGCAGTCTGTGATCTACCGGCAAGGCAGCAGCCAGGCTGGGGGGAGGGGTGCCTGCCATTGCTGAGGCTTAAGTAGGTAAACAAAGCTGCTGGGAAGCTCGAACTGGGTGGAGCTCACAGCAGCTCAAGGAAACCTGCCTGTCTCTGTAGACTCCACCTCTGGGGACAGGGCACAGTAAACAATAACAAAGCAGCAGACACCTCTACAGACGCAAACGACTCTGTCTGACAGCTTTGAAGAGAGCAGTGGATCTCCCAACACGGAGGTTGAGATCTGAGAAGGTACAGACTCCCTGCTCAAGTGGGTCCCTGACCCCTGAGTAGCCTAACTGGGAGACATCCCCCACTAGGGGCAGTCTGACACCTCACACCTCACAGGGTGGAGTACACCCCTGAGAGGAAGCTTCCAAAGCAAGAATCAGACAGGTACACTCGCTGTTCAGAAATATTCTATCTTCTGCAGCCTCTGCTGCTGATACCCAGGCAAACAGGGTCTGGAGTGGACCTCAAGCAATCTCCAACAGACCTACAGCTGAGGGTCCTGACTGTTAGAAGGAAAACTCTCAAACAGGAAGGACACCTACACCAAAACCCCATCAGTACATCACCAACATCAAAGACCAGAGGCAGATAAAACCACAAAGATGGGGAAAAAGCAGGGCAGAAAAGCTGGAAATTCAAAAAATAAGAGCGTATCTACCCCGGCAAAGGAGCGCAGCTCATCTCCAGCAATGGATCAAAGCTGGACGGAGAATGACTTTGACGAGATGAGAGAAGAAGGCTTCAGTCCATCAAATTTCTCAGAGCTAAAGGAGGAATTCCGTACCCAGTGCAAAGAAACTAAAAATGTTGAAAAAAAAGTGGAAGAATTGATGGCTAGAGTAATTAATGCAGAGAAGGTCATAAACGAAATGAAAGAGATGAAAACCATGACACGAGAAATACGTGACAAATGCACAAGCTTCAGTAACCGACTCAATCAACTGGAAGAAAGAGTATCAGCGATTGAGGATCAAATGAATGAAATGAAGCGAGAAGAGAAACCAAAAGAAAAAAGAAGAAAAAGAAATGACGAGTTGATGGGTGCAGCACACCAACATGGCACAAGTATACATATGTAACAAACCTGCACGTTATGCACATGTACCCTACAACTTAAAAGTATAATAATAATAAATAAATTTAAAAAAAAAAAAAAAAGAAATGAACGAAGCCTGCAAGAAGTATGGGATTATGTAAAAAGACCAAATCTACGTCTGATTGGGGTGCCTGAAAGTGAGGGGGAAAATGGAACCAAGTTGGGAAACACTCTTCAGGATATCATGCAGGAGAATTTCCCCAACCTAGTAGGGCAGGCCAACATTCAAATCCAGGAAATACAGAGAACGCCACAAAGATACTCCTCGAGAAGAGCAACTCCAAGACACATAATCGCCAGATTCACCAAAGTTGAAATGAAGGAAAATATCTTAAGGGCAGCCAGAGAGAAAGGTCGGGTTACCCACAAAGGGAAGCCCATCAGACTCACAGCAGATCTCTCGGCAGAAACTCTCCAAGCCAGAAGAGAGTGGGGGCCAATATACAACATTCTTAAAGAAAAGAATTTTAAACCCAGAATTTCATATCCAGCCAAACTAAGTTTCATCAGTGAAGGAGAAATAAAATCCTTTACAGATAAGCAAATGCTTAGAGATTTTGTCACCACTAGGCCTGCCTTACAAGAGACCCTGAAGGAAGCACTCAACATGGAAAGGAACAACCGGTACCAGCCATCTCAAAAACATGCCAAAATGTAAAGACCCTTGAGGCTTGGAAGAAACTGCATCAACTAACGAGCAAAATAACCAGTTAATATCATAATGGCAGGATCAAGTTCACACATAACAATCTTAACCTTAAATGTAAATGGACTAAATGCTCCAATGAACAGACACAGACTGGCAAACTGGATAAAGAGTCAAGACCCATCAGTCTGCTGTATTCAGGAGACCCATCTCACACGCAGAGACATACATAGGCTCAAAATAAAGGGTTGGAGGAAGATTTACCAAGCAAATGGAGAACAAAAAAAAGCAGGGGTTGCAATACTAG
>NW_020266377.1:0-1709 GCF_003255815.1 Theropithecus gelada | reverse complement strand
CCTATCCATGAGCATGGTATGTTCTTCCATTTGTTTGTGTCCTCTTTAATTTCACTGAGCAGTGGTTTGTAGTTCTCCTTGAAGAGGTCCTTTACATCCCTTGTAAGTTGGATTCCTAGGTATTTGATTCTCTTTGAAGCAATTGTGAATGGAAGTTCATTCATGATTTGGCTCTCTGTTTGTCTGTTACTAGTGTATAAGAATGCTTGTGATTTTTGCACATTAATTTTGTATCCTGAGACTTTGCTGAAGTTGCTTATCAGCTTAAGGAGATTTTGGGCTGAGACAATGGGGTTTTCTAAATATACAATCATGTCATCTGCAAAGAGGGACAATTTGACTTCTTCTTTTCCTAACTGAATACCCTTGATTTCTTTCTCTTGCCTGATTGCCCTAGCCAGAACTTCCAACACTATGTTGAATAGGAGTGGTGAGAGAGGGCATCCCTGTCTTGTGCCAGTTTTCAAAGGGAATTTTTCCAGTTTTTGCCCATTCAGTATGATATTGGCTGTGGGTTTGTCATAAATAGCTCTTATTATTTTGAGGTACGTTCCATCAATACCGAATTTATTGAGCGTTTTTAGCATGAAGGGCTGTTGAATTTTGTCAAAAGCCTTTTCTGCATCTATTGAAATAATCATGTGGTTCTTGTCTTTGGTTCTGTTTATATGCTGGATTATGTTTATTGATTTGCGAATGTTGAACCAGCCTTGCATCCCAGGGATGAAGCCCACTTGATCATGGTGGATAAGCTTTTTGATGTGTTGTTGAATCCGGTTTGCCAGTATTTTATTGAGGATTTTTGCATCGATGTTCATCAGGGATATTGGTCTAAAATTCTCTTTTTTTGTTGTATCTCTGCCAGGCTTTGGTATCAGGATGATGTTGGCCTCATAAAATGAGTTAGGGAGGATTCCCTCTTTTTCTATTGATTGGAATAGTTTCAGAAGGAATGGTACCAACTCCTCCTTGTACCTCTGGTAGAATTCAGCTGTGAATCCATCTGGTCCTGGACTTTTTTTGGTTGGTAGGCTATTAATTGTTGCCTCAATTTCAGAGCCTGCTATTGGTCTATTCAGGGATTCAACTTCTTCCTGGTTTAGTCTTGGAAGAGTGTAAGTGTCCAGGAAATTATCCATTTCTTCTAGGTTTTCCAGTTTATTTGCGTAGAGGTGTTTATAGTATTCTCTGATGGTAGTTTGTATTTCTGTGGGGTCGGTGGTGATATCCCCTTTATCATTTTTAATTGCGTCGATTTGATTCTTCTCTCTTTTCTTCTTTATTAGTCTTGCTAGTGGTCTGTCAATTTTGTTGATCTTTTCAAAAAACCAACTCCTGGATTCATTGATTTTTTGGAGGGTTTTTTGTGTCTCTATCTCCTTCAGTTCTGCTCTGATCTTAGTTATTTCTTGCCTTCTGCTAGCTTTGGAATGTGTTTGCTCTTGCTTCTCTAGTTCTTTTAATTGCGATGTTAGAGTGTCAATTTTTGATCTTTCCTGCTTTCTCTTGTGGGCATTTAGTGCTATAAATTTCCCTCTACACACTGCTTTAAATGTGTCCCAGAGATTCTGGTATGTTGTATCTTTGTTCTCATTGGTTTCAAAGAACATCTTTATTTCTGCCTTCATTTCGTTATGTACCCAGTAGTCATTCAGGAGCAGATTGTTCAGTTTCCATGTAGTTGAGCGGTTTTGATTGAGTTTCTTAGT
>NW_020266376.1:0-1709 GCF_003255815.1 Theropithecus gelada | reverse complement strand
TTCTTGTTGCCCAGGCTGGAGTACAATGGCACAATCTTGGCTCACTGCAGCCTCTGTCTCTTGGGTTCAAGTGCAGCCTCCGCCTCCCGGGTTCAAGCGATTCTCCTGCCTCAGGCTCCCGAGTAGCTGAGTTTACAGGCATGCGCCACCACGCCCAGCTAATTTTGTATTTTTAATAGAGATGGGGTTTCTCCATGTTGGTCAGGCTGGTCTCAAACTCCAGACCTCAGGTGTACCCGCCCACCTCAGCCTCCCAAACTGCTGGGATTACAGGTGTAAGCCATCACACTCAGTCCAATTTCAAAATCTTTTTAAAACTACTAAGAAAAATTTAAAAAAAAAACAAAATTAAAGTTAATCATCTCAAAACCTGACATTGCTTTATCACCTAAGTTTATGTAATAATCTAAATCCTTTGTTGTCATTTCAATAATGTTTACAGCATCTTCATCAGAAGTAGATTCCATCTTAAGAAAGCAATTTCTGTGCTTATCGATAAAAAGCAATTTATCATTTGTTAAAGTTTTATCATGAGATAGTAGCAATTCAGTTACATCTTCAGACTCTACTTCTAATTCTATTTATCTTGCTATTTTTAACACATCTGCAGTTACTTTCTCCACTAAAGTCTTGAACTTCTTGAAGTCATCCATTGGGTTGGAATCATCTTCTTCCAAATTCTGACAACAATTTTGACCTCCTCTTGTGCATCATGAATATTCTTAATGGCATCTAGAGTAGGAATCCTTTCCAGAAGCTTTTCAATTTACTTTGCCCAAATCCATTAAAATACAAGCACATTTTATTTTATTGCAACTATTTCTTGAAAACACTTTTTTAACCCATTGAATTGTCTTGGTATCTTGTTTGAAAATTAATTGAATATGAATTCATGAATCTATTTCTATTTTGTTTCATTGATCTACAAGTTTTATTTTCACAAATACCAAACTATTTTGATTACGGTTGTTTATAGTGTCTTGAAATCAGGTAGGGCGAGTCCTTCAATTGTGTTCCCTTTAAAAATTGTTTTAGCTATTCATTAAGGTTTATTTTTGCATTTCCATATAAATTTTAGAATTAGTTGGTCAATTTCTATAAAAAGGCCTGCTAAAATTTTTAGTGACATTGCATTGCACTTATAGAAAATTGGGGGTAGAACTGCCATTTTAAAGCTATTAAATCCTCTAATTCATGAACGTGACATATCTATTCATTTATTAAGGTTCTTTAATTTTTGTCAGTATTGTTTTTGGACTTTCCAGTGCAGAGGTCATGGACATCTTTAAGAAAACAAAAAGACAGGCCATCGTTTTAAAGAAACTAATTGAAACATGTAAATTATTCCAAAGTCTTGTGTACAGCATATATAAAAAGCTCTTACAACTCAATAAAAGAGAAGAAAGGACCCAAGTTAAGAATTAACAAAATATTTTCACAGAATCTTCACAACAAAAAGATAAAAATGACCAATAAGCACATGAAAAGATGCTTTACGTCAGGAGTCAACAAAATATGGCCCATGAGCCAAATTCAGCCATCCACCTACTTTCATAAAGCTTTATTTAAACACAGCGACGCTTGAGTTTTTCTTTTTTAATGTGTTACCAGTGTTACTAATGGCTTCTTTCATGCTGCAATGGCAGAACTGAGTAGTTGCCGTTGAGACTGAATCACCTGCAAGGTTTAAAATATTTTCTAATCAACCC
>NW_020266375.1:0-1709 GCF_003255815.1 Theropithecus gelada | reverse complement strand
AGACCAGCCTTGCCAACATGTTGAAACCCCATCTCTACTAAAAAAAAATACAATATTTAGCTGGGCGTTGTGACACACATGTGTAATCCCAGCTACTCGGGAGGCTGAGGCAGGAAAATTGCTTGAATGCCGGAGGCAGAGGTTCCAGTGAGCTGAGAACGCACCACTGCACCCCAGCCTGGGTGACAGAGCAAGACTCTGTTTCAAAAAAAAAAAAAAGCAATTTATTTAATTATATTTTTGTAAGTATAAGATATATACACACCTATAAGTAAAACGAAAGACAGGAAAAGAGGGACAAAAGGAAAAATACAGGAAAAAGGAAGAAATAGTTAGAACTATTATAAGATGGTTACACTACTTCTGAAGCAGTATAATTTTATATGAAAGGAGCTTAGATTAGTTGTAAATATCATCAAAGCCACCATGGGAAAGAGCTTGCAGCAAGACAGGTATCATAATCTTAGGTAACATGATTACTCAAGTGACGTCCTATCACGTTGTAGTCTTCTGATGTATCAAAGCAAGTCTCGGTTTCTCCCCAAAGTCAAAAGGAAAGGATTAGAATATTGGGTTATGTACACCAAGCTGTGAGGATCATTGTGCACCATCTCAGCGCTCACCTGCCAACATCAGGTCTTACTTAGTGTGGGACAGGTTCTCAGTCCTCACTTACTTTGCTGATCTTGGCCTTTGTGAGAAAACAGGTCACATAATTTGTGAAATGTATCACAATCTGGATTTCTCTGAATGTTTCTCAGGATTTTACTGAGCCATATAGATAGAGACATATAATTATCTATTTGTGAAGACAAGAAACAGCGAACTGGACATTATTTACAAATGCAGATTTAGAGACCAAAACTAAGAAGAAAAGTTTGCAAATGGAAAAAGGAACATTAAAAATAATAGTACTGTTCACTAGGGTAACAAAAAGGGTAGGAATAGGGAAGTGAGCACCTGGGACACTAGAAGATCGACAGTGTTCTGCTTCGTAAGCTCAATAGTATAATTTTAAATATATATATGTTTTATTTATTTGTTTTTTGTTTGTTTGTTTGTGTTTTGAGACGGAATCTCCCACTGTTACCAGGCTGGAGTGCAGTGGCACAATCTCGGCTCACTGCAAGCTCCGCCTCCCGGGTTCAAGCGATTCTCCTGCCTCAGCCTCCCGAGTAGCTGGGACTACAGGCGCCGCCACCACGCCCGGCTCATGTTTGTATTTTTAGTACAGACAGGGTTTCCCCATGTTGGCCAGGATGGACTTGACCTCGTGATTCACCCACCTCGGCCTCCCAAAGTGTTGGGATTACAGGCGTGAGCCACAGCGACCGGGGTATTTATTTCTTTTTTTAAAATCTATTTTACAATAGTTTTGGATTTACAGAATAGTTAGAAGTACACACAGAGTTTATATATACTCAACGCATAATTTCCCTTTTATAAATTCTTACATTCATTTGAAACACTTGTTGCAGTTGGTGAACCAATATTATACATTGTCATTCACCAACATTCACAATTGATCAGATGTTCTGTTTTCACATAACGTCCATATTCTGTCCCAGGATTCCGCCCAGGACACCACATCACATTTAGGTATCTTGTGCCAGTTTCTCAGATTTTTCCTATTTCTGATGTCATTGAAATCCCTCCTTTGGCATGTCTCTGGTGTTTTCCTAATGACTGGATGGCCGTTGTGGATTTAG
>NW_020266374.1:0-1709 GCF_003255815.1 Theropithecus gelada | reverse complement strand
TCTTCAAAGGGATCCGAAATATCTGCTCTCAGATTCCACAGAAATAGAGCTAGCAAAGAGATCCACGAAATACAGATGTAACTCTGTGAGATGAATTAACAGAACACTAAGCAGTTTCTCAGAAAGCTTCTTTCCAGATTTCATCTGAGGATAATTCCTTTTTCATCATAGCCCTCTATGGGCTTCCAAATATCACTTTGCCAATTCCACAAGAACTGTCTTAGCGAAAGGCTTCTTGAGGGGAAAGCCGTAAGTCTGTGAGATGATTTCACAGAACACGAAGAAGTTTCTCAGGAAGCTTCTTTCTCTTTGTTATCGGAGGATATTTCCTTTGGCCCTAGAGTCTTCAAAGGGATCCGAAGTAGTGTTCTCGGATTCCACAGAAATAAGGCTAGCAAAGAGATCCACGAAATACAGATGTAACTCTGTGAGATGAATTAACACTACCCTAAGCAGTTTCTCAGAAAGCTTCTTTCTAGATTTCATCTGAGGATATTTCCTTTTTGGGCATAGATCTCTAAGGGCTTCCAAATATCACTTTGCAATTCCACAAGAACTGTCTTAGCGAAAGGCTTCTTGAGGGGAAAGCTGTAACTCTGTGAGACGATTTCACAGAAAACAAAGAAGTTTCTCAGAAAGCTTGTTTCTCTTTGTTATCGGAGGATATTTCCCTTGACCCTATAGTCTTCAAAGGGATCCGAAATATCTGTTCTCAGATTCCACAGAAATAGAGCTAGCAAAGAGATCCACGAAATACAGATGTAACTCTGTGAGATGAATTAACAGAACACTAAGCAGTTTCTCAGAAAGCTTCTTTCCAGATTTCATCTGAGGACAATTCCTTTTTCACCATAGCCCTCTATGGGCTTCCAAATATCACTTTGCCAATTCCACAAGAACTGTCTTAGCGAAACGCTTCTTGAGGGGAAAGGTGTAACTCTGTGAGATGATTTCAGAGAACACAAAGAAGTTTCTCAGAAAGCTTCTTTCTCTTTGTTATCGGAGGATATTTCCTTTGGCCCTAGAGTCTTCAAAGGGATACGAAATATCTCTTCTCGGATTCCACATAAATAAGGCTAGCAAAGAGATCCACGAAATACAGATGTAACTCTGTGAGATGTAATAACACAACACTAAGCAGTTTCTCAGAAAGCTTCTTTCCAGATTTCATCAGAGGATATTTCCTTTTTCACCATAGATCTCTAAGGGCTTCCAAATATCACTTTGCCAATTCTACAAGAACTGTCTAGCGAAAGGCTTCTTGAGGGGAAAGCTGTACCTCTGTGAGACGATTTCACAGAACACAAAGAAGTTTCTCAGAAAGCTTCTTTCTCTTTGTTATCGGAGGATATTTCCTTAGGCCCTATAGCCTTCAAAGGGATCCGAATTATCTGTTCCCAGATTCCACGGAAATAAGGCTACCAAAGAGATCCAAGAAATACAGATGTAACTCTGGGAGATGAATTAACACAACACTAAGCAGTTTCTCAGAAAGCTTCTTTCCAGATTTCATCTGAGGATATTTCCTTTTTCACCATTGCCCTCTATGTGCTTCTAAATATCACTTTGCCAATTCCACAAGAATTGTCTTAGCGAAAGGCTTCTGGAGAGGAAAGCTGTAACACTGTGAGATGATTTTACAGAACACAAAGAAGTTTCTCAGAAAGCTTCTTTCTCTTTGTTATCGAAGGATATTTCCTTTGGCCTTA
>NW_020266373.1:0-1710 GCF_003255815.1 Theropithecus gelada | reverse complement strand
CAGAGTTACATCTGTATTTCGTGGATCTCTTTGCTAGCCTTATTCCTGTGAAATCTGAGAACAGATATTTCGGATCCCTTTGAAGAAAATAGGGCCAAAGGAAATATCCTCTGATAACCTAGAGAAAGAAATTTCTGAGAAACTTCTTTGTGTTCTGTGAAATCAACTCATAGAGTTACAGCTTCTCCCTCGAGAAGCCATTCGCTAAGATAGTTCTTGTGGAATTGTCAAAGTGAAATTTGGAAGCCCATATAGGGTTACGGTAAAAAAGGAAATATTCTCAGATGAAATCTGGAAAGAAGCTTTCTGAGAAACTGCTTAGTGTTCTGTTAATTCGTCTCACAGGGTTACATCTGTATTTCGNTACGGTAAAAAAGGAAATATTCTCAGATGAAATCTGGAAAGAAGCTTTCTGAGAAACTGCTTAGTGTTCTGTTAATTCATCTCACAGGATTACATCTGTATTTCGTGGATCTCATTGCTAGCCTTATTTCTGTGGAATCTGAGAACAGATATTTCGGACGCATTTGAAGACTATAGGGCCAAAGGAAATATCCTCAGATAACAAAGAGAAAGAAGCTTTCTGAGAAACCTCTTTGTGTTCTGTGAAATCATCTCACAGAGTTACAGCTTTCCCCTCAAAAAGCCTTTCGCTAAGACAGTTCTTGTGGAATTGGCAAAGTGATATTTGGAAGCCCATAGTGGGCTATGGTGAAAAAGGAAATATCCTCAGATGAAATCTGGAAAGAAGCTTTCTGAGAAACTGCTTTGTGATGTGTGATTTCCACTCACAGAGTTACATCTGTATTTCGTGGATCTCTTTCCTAGCCTTATTTCTGTGGAATGTGAGAACATATATTTCGGATCCCTTTGAAGACTATAGGGCCAAAAGAAATATCCTCTGATAACCTAGAGAAAGAAATTTCCGAGAAACTTCTTTGTGTTCTGTGAAATCAACTCATAGAGTTACAGCTTCTCCCTCGAGAAGCCATTCGCTAAGATAGTTCTTGTGGAATTATCAAAGTGAAATTTGGAAGCCCATATAGGGTTACGGTAAAAAAGGAAATATTCTCAGATGAAATCTGGAAAGAAGCTTTCTGAGAAACTGCTTAGTGTTCTGTTAATTCATCTACAGAGTTAGATCTGTATTTCCTGTATCTGTTTACTAGCCTTATTTCTGTGGAATCTGAGAAAAGATATTTCGGATCCCTTTGAAGACTATAGGGTCAAAGGAAATATCCTACGATAACAAAGAGAAAGAAGCTTTCTTAGAAACTTCTTTGTGTTCTGTGAAATCATCTCACAGAGTTACAGCTTTCCCCTCAAGAAGCCTTTCGCTAAGACAGTTCGTGTGGAATTGGCAAAGAGATATTTGGAAGCCGGTAGAGGGCTATGGTGAAAAAGGAAATATCCTCAGATGAAATCTGGAAAGAAGCTTTCTGAGAAACTGCTTAGTGTTCTGTTAATTCATCTCACAGAGTTACATCTGTATTTCGTGGATCTCTTTGCTAGCCTTATTTCTGTGGAATGTGAGAACAGATATTTCGGATCGCTTTGAAAACTATAGGGCCATATAGCGCCAAAGGAAATATCCTCCGATAACAAAGAGAAAGAAGCTTTCTGAGAAACTTCTTTCTGTTCTGTGAAATCATCTCAGAGTTACAGCTTTCCCCTCAAGAAGCCTTTCGCTAAGACAGTTCTTATGGAATT
>NW_020266372.1:0-1709 GCF_003255815.1 Theropithecus gelada | reverse complement strand
ATGGGCTTCCAAATATCACTTTGCCAATTCCACAAGGACTGTCTTAGCCGAAGGCTTCCTGAGAGGAAAGCTGTAACTCTGTGAGATGATTTCACAAAACACAAAGAAGTTTCTCAGAAAGCTTCTTTCTCTTTTTTACCGGAGGATATTTCCTTTGGCCCTATAGTCTTAAAAGGGATCCGAAATATCTGTTTTCATATTCCACAGAAATAAGGCTAGCAAAGAGATCCATGAAATACAGATGTAACTCTGTGAGATGAATTAACAGAACACTAAGCAGTTTTTCAGAAAGCTTCTTTCCAGATTTCAGCCAGGGATATTTCCTTTTTCTCCATAGCCCTCTATGGGCTTCAAAATATCACTTTGCCAATTCCACAAGAACTGTCTTAGCGAAAGGCTTCCTGAGGGGAGAGCTGTAACTCGGTGAGATGATTTCACAGAACAGAAAGAAGTTTCTCAGAAAGCTTCTTTCTCTTTGTTATCGGAGGATATTTCCTTTGGCCCTATAGTCTTCAAAGGGATCCGAAATATCTGTTCTCCCATTCCACAGAAAAAAGGCTAGCAAAGTGATCCACGATATACAGATGTAACTATGTGAGATGAATTAACAGAACACTAAGCAGTTTCTCAGAAAACTTCTTTCCAGATTTCAGCTGAGGATATTTCCTTTTTCACCATAGCCCTCTATGGGCTTCCAAATATCAATTTGCCAATGCCAAATGAACTGTATTAGGGAAAGGCTTCTTGAGGAGAAAGCTGTAACTCTGTGAGATGATTTCACAGAACACAAAGAAGTTTCTCATAAATCTTCTTTCTCTTTGTTATCGCAGAATATTTCCTTGGAACTATAGTCTTCAAAGGGATCCGAAATATCTGTTCTCAGATTCCACAGAAATAAGGCTAGCAAAGAAATCCACGAAATACAGATGTAACTCTGCGAGATGAATTAACAGAACACTAAGCAGTTTCTCAGAAAGCTTCTAGCCAGATTTCATCTGAGGATATTTCCTCTTTCACCATAGCCCTCTATGGGCTTCCAAATATCACTTTGCCAATTCCACAAGAACTGTCTTAGCGAAAGGCTTCTTGAAGGCAAAGCTGTAACTCTGTGAGATGATTTCACGGAACACAAAGTAGTTTCTCAGAAAGCTTCTTTCTCTTTGTTACCGGAGGATATTTCCTTTGGCCCTATAGTCTTCAAAGGGATCCGAAATATCTGTTCTCACATTCCACAGAAATAAGGCAAGCAAAGAGATCCACGAAATACAGATGTAACTCTGTGAGATGAATTAACAGAACACTAAGAAGTTTCTCAGAAAGCTTCTTTTCAGATATCATCTGAGGATATTTCCTTTTTCACCATAGCCCTCTATGGGCTTCTAAATATCACTTTGCCAATTCCAGAAGAACTGTCTTAGCGAAAGGCTTCTTGAGCGGTAAGCTGTAACTCTGTGAGATGATTTCACAGAACACAAAGAAGTTTCTCAGAAAGCTTCTTTCTCTTTGTTATCGAAGGATATTTCCTTTGGCCCTTTAGTCTTCAAAGGGATACGAAATATCTGTTCTCACATTCCACAGAAATAAGGCTAGCAAAGAGATCCAGGAAATACAGATGTAACTCTGTTAGATGAATTAACACAACAATGAGCAGTTTCTCAGAAAGCTTCTTTCCAGATTTCAGCTGAGGATATTTCCTTTTTCACCATAGC
>NW_020266371.1:0-1710 GCF_003255815.1 Theropithecus gelada | reverse complement strand
GTGACCCAACATCACATCACTGCAAAAAAGGAATTAAGGGATTGAGTATCTCTGACGTTGAGAAACGAGTAACTATAGTTGGAGTTGAGTCTGCGATAAAGCTGGAATAGAAAGTTACAACAACAAAATAATATATTTTGGTGTGGTTCAGTTCCGGTTATGACAGAATCTAGTGTGTATCTGTGGGACTGGGTAACTAAGGTGGAGTGAAGGTTATTTGATTCAAAGTCAAGAAACTGAAACTGAAATGTTGGGATCATTTGCATGGACACTGGTGTAACTGAGATGTTGATGGCAGGACATGATGCAGAGTTCTAAGCTCCTCAATGAATCTGGATGAGCTTCCAAGTGATAGACAGCAGAGATATGAGAAGATAAAAAAAAATAGAGGGTAGGGTAGCTGGATAGTATGTTCCTATGCTGTATTTTGGTTATATGCGTTAATTTATCTTAACTTTGGAGTTTAAAATAACCTTAAATTTTTGTTAAATGTGTGCTTTACCTTCAAAGTAAAAGACTAAATTTCAAGAAACTGCATAGTCAGATTGTTTTGACTCTTTCTACTTAATTTTTTGCCTTCTCTTACACACTTTTTTTTTGTATTAAGACTGAGTCTCACTGTGTTGCCCAGGCTGAAGTGCAGTGGTGCAATGTTGGCTCACCGCAGCCTCCACCTCCCAGCTTCAAATGATTCTCCTGCCTCAGCTTCCCAAGTAGCTGGGATTATAGGCATGTGCCACCACACCCAGCTACGTTTTTGTTTTGTTTTGTTTTGTTTTTTGTATTTTTAGTAGAGATGGGGCTTTGCCATTTTTGCCAGGCTGGTCTCAAGCTCCTGACCTCAGGTGATCTGCTCGCCTTGGCCTCCCAAAGTGCTGAAATTACCAGTGTGAGCCACTGTGCCTGGCTGCTTCTCGTAAATTCTATTATCAGTCACGTAATTTTTTGGCGTTTGAAAAACTATATTATAGAAAATTACAAATACAATCAAAAGTAGAGAAAATACTGCAGTGTTCCCCGTCTGTGCCCATTACCCATCTTCAACAGTTAGCAACTCTTGGTTAACCTTTTTTCATCTATAGTACCTTTCACCTTTTCTTTCCATTATTTTAAAGCAAAACTCAGGTCCCGTTTCAACTGTAAAATATGGTACTATTATGACACCTAAAAAATTGGTAGTTTTTTATTTTTTTAAAGACAGTCTCACCCTTGCCCAGGCTGGAGTGCAGTGGGTTGATGAAAGTTCACTGCAACTTCCATCTCCTGGGTTCACATAATTCTCGTATTTCAGCCTTCAAGTAGCTGGGACTACAGGCATGTGCCACCACGCCCAGCTAATTGTTGTGTTTTTAGTAGAGAGAGGGTTTCACAGTGTTGGCCGGGGCTGGTCTTGAAGTTGTGACTTCAAATTATGCACCCGCCTTGGCCTCCCAAAGTGCTGGGATTACAGGCATGAGCCACCGTGCCCAGCCAATAGTTCTTAGTATCTTTAAATATCTAACCAATGTTCAAATTCCCCTTAGCTTCAGTTGTAAATAGCTGGTGGTTAGCTTGGTTAACAGATGAGCCCAGACTCATTTTTCTGTATGTTCTTATCCCTATAGTGGTTTCCTACTTGGGTAGAATAGAGAATAGAAGCTACTTAGGCCTGGAAAATTGTTTATAATTCTTCATATTCATTATTAAATTGTTTCCAGATACACCTGATCA
>NW_020266370.1:0-1710 GCF_003255815.1 Theropithecus gelada | reverse complement strand
GAATCTGGAGTGGGTTTTACCTTTAGTGGGCTTGTTACCAGGAGCACTTGTGGTTGTGAGTCCTGTCATGTTTTTGGGCAGACTGGATTGTCTTCAGGGCTTTGTTCTGTGGAGCAGGCACTAGGGCAAGGTTCTGCTATATGGTGGGCCTAATAGCAGGTGTGTGGGTGAGTGTGGCTCCCCCTGCGTACCTAGCAGGGTTTCCCCAGGTTATCTACGAACAGTGACTTTTGAACTGTTTCCTGTGGGTCACAAGTATGATGTCCCCAGCTTTTTTCTTATTCCTCATGATTGGTTTGGCCATTCAATCTACTTTGTAGGCTTGCATTTTCTATTACTATGAAAAGTGAGACAGGGATTTTGATAGGGATTTGAGTTAACTGACAGATTGCTTTGGATAATATGACACCTTATTAACCAAAGGGCCTGCCTTCTCAAAATGACTCTTCTCGATCTTGGGTTTTAGCAAGGTTTTATAATGCCCTGTATCCTGAAGCTCACTATATTGCCCAGGCTGTTCTTGATCTCCTGGCCTGAAGCAGTCCTCCTGCCTCAAGCTCCTGAATGGAGGAGATACTGTCACGAGCCACTGTGCCTGGCTCTCTCATAAAATTACTTTGGTTGATGGATGGCTGACTAGTTTTTATTCCTGCAGGGGAATATAAAAATAGGGACCCCCATTCCACCATCTTGATAATGTCACTGTCTCCATACATTTCTTCCTTATTTTGTTCTCTTGTATGTTTGTGTGTTATTTAAGGTTCAAACATTAAGAACAATAGGCTAGGATTTATACATTGTGTAAAAAGTAAATTAGATAGCTAGTAGGTACCCTATATATATTACAATATTCACCTATAGATTAAGTTTAGTGCAGGTAAAAAGGGCTCATTAAAATTTTCATCCACTTTTTTCAATCTCTACCCAAACTATAATATAATTTATGCACCAGTTTTTAGTTTATCAATTACTCTTAATCATATTTCACAAAATTTATATTTTTTCTTTATTGAGAAATGTAAGGATATTATTTGCTTTTAAAGTTTGTATTACAGCTTTTTTATTTTGTGAAATAATAGCACCAATATATTAACAATATAAATATTTATAGTGTAAATACTTATTCAACAAAATTTTCCCATTAGAGAATTTTATTAATTATTGTAGTGCATTTCTGTAAAATTGTACTGCCACACGGCACAGGGCAATGATTCAGAATGCCTGATCTTCACAGACTCACGGTCACAGTCGAACATTGCAGTTATTTAGAAAAATTCTTTTCTAGTGTTATATCAATGTTCCAAACAAGATCTTATGGGTAAACGTTTCTCCCATTCTAGTTTTGCAATTCCATGTTAACTCTATTTTTATTTTAGGGTAGGTTCCTTGACATTGGTTTATCATATTTTTGGTTTTACCTAAGTATTATTTTGGATGACAATGTGCAACTTTCAATGTACAGTTTATGTCAATGTGCAGTTTAATTACGATATGAATCAGCCATATATTTATTCACAATTCAAGTTTAGCAAACGTAATGAAAACTAAGCAAACTAATCTTACATGATAAAGCCAAGATCAGCTATCTTATACTTAAGCAAATACACCAAAAAATAGTTTGTAACTTTATTGCTGCTTTTGTTCAAACTATGTTTTATATTCCCTACGACCAAGGAAATCTCTGATATTGTCCTACCAGGCTAAAGAAAC